>NW_012098643.1:635571-659317 GCF_000951045.1 Mandrillus leucophaeus | reverse complement strand
GTTTTGAAAGAGCTAAGGGACCAGCTCCTCCTCCATGAAGTGGGCCCTAGCTTTGTCATATTCTTTCTCTGGACCTCAATTTTTTTTTTTTTTTTTTTTTTTTAAAGAATATCCATTTCATCTGAATTTTTTTTTTAAAGAATATCCATTTCATCAGAAATGGATCAGAAAATCCATTTCTGAAGTTTTTTTTTAAAGAATATCCATTTCATCTGAGTTGTTCATAATAATGTATGATCAGTAGTGATTTCTTCTTTTTGTTCCTTATATCCATAATTTTCACTTTTTCTTTTATTTTCTCGCTCAATTTTATTAATTTTTACCTTTATTCATTTTAATCCTTTTTAAAAAAATTTTTGAAAAGACTAACTTTTGACTTGGTTGATTTTCTCTGTTGTGTGCCTATGTTCTATTTCATTGATTTCCTCTCTTTATTATTTATTTATTATTTAAAATTTCAGGAAGGGGTTGGTTGGCCATTCTTTTTCCAGTATTTTGAGACAAAAATTTAGGTCTTTGTCCACATTTTTTTTCCTAATATTTACCTTAAAGCAACAAGATTTTCTCTAAGAACTGATTTAGCAGCGTTAAAAGTTTTGATGCAGAATATTTTATTGAGTCAGCCCAAAATGTTTCCTACTTTGCTATGTGATTTTTTTCTTTGACTGATGGGTCATTTAAAAACATGTTGCTTAATTTCCAAACATTTGGAGATTTTCTAGTTATCTTTCCGTTAGTGAGTCCTGACATAATTTCACAGTGGTCAGAGAACATATGATTTCAGATCTCTAAGATGTGCTGTATGATCCAAGACAGTTTATTTTGGTCAATGTTCAATGCACATTTGAAAAGAATGTGTACTCTGATAGTTGACGTTTGTTCTATATATGCCCATTATGTCAGGTTGATTTATCTTCCTCAACTTTATTGCTTGTTCTAATTAATTACTGAGAGAGAGAAAGAGAGAGAGAGATGTTACTATCTTTGCTATGATTATGGAGTTCACTATCTCTCCCTTTAGTTCTGACAATTTCTGCTTACTGTAATTTGTTTTCACAAAGTATATTTCTACCATTTTTAAAATTTGAACCATTCTGTGTCTTTATGTATGATAAGTGCTTCCTATAAACAACATATAATTGATTTTTAAAAATCAAGTCTAACACTCTTTGTCTTTTGATTGTAGTATTTAGACCATTCACATTTAATGTAATTACTGATATAGTTAGGTTTAAGTTTGCCATTTCTACTTTTTGTTTGTTTCATTTCTTTAATAATTTTAGTCATTTTTTGATCAATTTTTAAATTATTTCATTTCTCTTCTCTTAGCTTTTAAAATATATTTTTCTTTATTATTATTTTAAGTTATCCTAGAAATTAAAATATTCTTTAAATTTTTATAGCTCATTTTAAATTAGTATTTTTACTACTTCTCAAACAATGCAAGAACCTTAACTTTCTTTCCTTTTGCTATTATTATAAATTTCATTTTGACATATATTATAAATTCCTATGATTTTTTGTTGTTTTAAACAGCCAGTATTCACTTATAATTTCTCAAATATCTACCTTTTAAAAGTGATTTTTATTGTTTTCTGCAATTTCATGCTTTTATCTGGGATCATTTTCCTTTAGCCTGAATGAATTCTTATAGTACAAGTTCACTAGAGAAGAATTATTTCATCTTTTTCATGATGTTGTTTTCTTTTTCTAAAAATATTATTGTAAAAATACTTTTGTAAAAGTCATTGTAAAAAATATTGTAAAAAAGTAATTTCTTTTTAGAAAGATCTTTTCACAAGACAATGAATTATCTGTAGTTTTGCCCTACCACTTTGAATATGTGATTTCATTATATTCTAGATTCTATACATTCTATTTAAAAAGTCAAACACAATTCTTATTGGTACACCTTTTAAAATAATATATATATATATATATTTTTGGACTCCTTTTGAGATTATTCCTATGCTTTGGCTTTCTATAAATCTCTATAATTTCTTTAGGTGTGGCCTTCTCTACATGTATCATGCTTAAAGTTGGTTTAAATTTTTGTATCTCTTTGTGTTTCATCAGGTTTTGAAAATTCTTGCACATTAATTCTTCAAAGATTGCCCCGTCTCATTCTCTCCTTTCTCTCTGAACTTTAGTAACGTGTGTATTAGACTCTTCGAGCATAACCAACTTGTCCACTCTGCTCTTTTTTTCCTCCATTTTTTCCCTCTGTATGCATAGGTTTGTGTATTTTTTATTGACCTTTCTTCAAGTTCACTTACTCTGTCTTCTACCATACCCAGTCTGTTGTTACCCCCACCAAGAATGTTTCTAACTCCAGATATTTAATTCCAGAGTATATTCACTTGATTTCTTTTATTGATTCTAATTGTTGAAATTCTCCTCCTTTTCATCTGTTTTGTCCATCTTTCATTCTATTTTAAAAAGACATATTTATCATGGTTATATTAAAGTTCTTTTTTAAACTCCTGCATCTCCTAGCATGGGATTATCTCCCAGTTGTTGCCTTTTCTCTTGATGTTTATCACCTTTTCTTGCATTTTTTTGTGACTAATTTTTTTTTTTTTTTTTGCTGTACTGGCTAGTCTGGATGATGCCTTGTAGAAGCTCTGGGTCATGTTTTCCACCTTTGAAGAGCGTTGAGTTTTGTTCTGGCAGGCAGTTTAAAGTACCAGAGGATCATCTTGATACTGTTGAGACTTGGCTTTAGGTTTTGTTAGAGTAGATACCTTTCTTTACTTCCAGGGTGGTGCCTGCTCTTAGGGCATGAGTCAAAATCCTAGCGAATGGTGTTTCTGAGGTCTTAACTAAAAGTTCAAGATAAACCCTAAGTTTGCTCCGCTCATACCTAGTATCAACTTCTAACTGCTAGCTTCCTAATACTGTGCAGTCTCTAACAGATCTTCAGTTCTCTAGCCTTCCAGTGGCTCTTTTCTCCCAGGCCTCTTTTAGTATCACTCTATGCAGAAGCAGCTTAGTGGTTGGCAAAGGATCTAAGAAGGAATTTTAATGTAGATTTGTAGGTGTACCTCCCTGTGGATTTCTCTTCTCTAGGACACTGCCCACCAAATCCCAGCTGCTTGGCAGGCCTGAAATCTGATCTCTATCTCTTCTGCTTAGTTTGGCCTTCTCAGAGAAAACCATGTTGAAATTGGGGCTTACTTTTTGTGCCTTTCTTTTCTCAAGAATTATAATCCTGTGTTGGTTTCTGTTCAATGCTTGAAAACATTTGTTTTGTATCTTTTATTAAGCTGCTTAGTTGTTTATGATAGGAGGATTATTTGTCAGCAACTCCATCATGGTGCAAATAGAAAAAAATCACTCCGTTCATATAAGATGTTTCAAATACAGGTTTATTTCTGGGTTTTATATTTGATTCTACTGATCTACTTGTCGTTCTCTGTGCCAAGGCCTCACTATTCTAATTTCAATTGCTTTATTATAAGTCTTACATCTGGTAGGGCACATCCTGCTACCTTTTCTCTCTAAGAGTGTCCCAGTCTTTGCTTGCTCCTTTACATTTTTGTATTAGTATTAGAAGTGGCTTGCTGAGTTCCATAGAAGTCCTATTTATATTTTTTTTGGAATGCATTAGATCTATAGATTAATTTTAAAAAGACTGCTGTCTTTGAGATTTTGAATCTTCCTGTTTGTGAACATGGTATCTCTCTGCATGTATTTAGGTTTTTATTAATGTTTCTCAATTAAATTTTATAATTTTTTTCATAATGAGACACATTTTATAAAACTTACCTAAAATAAAATATTTTATGTTTTTTGCTGCTATTGTAAATAGTATTAAAATAATTAAATTTTCTAGATTTATTTTGTTTTGACACATAATAATTATAATATTTATGGGGTATAGTGTAATTTTCCATATAGACATAGACAATAATCAAATTAGTGTACTTAGCATACACATCACCTCAAACACTTGTGATGTTTTTATATTGATAACATTCAAAATTACATTTTCTAATTGTTCATTGCTGCTATGTAGAAATACAATAGATTTTTGTATAGTGATCTTATTTTCAACTTTCTTGATAAACTCTTTTTATCAATTACAATTTTTCTGTAGGTTTTGTGTTTTTAAATAGATGATAATAACAACTATGGATAATAACAGCTTTGATTTTTTTCTTTTAAACTCTTCAGAGCTATGCTTGTAGTATAGTATATATGTATATATATAAATATAAAATATATCTTTTTTTCTCTCTTACTGTGCTGGACATTCTGGACATGGTGATAGCAGGATATTTGCCTTGTTGCTGATTTTAAAGGGAAGGCTTTTTAACATTCCAGCAAAGACTTCTAAGTTGACTGATCATGTTTTGAAAGAGCTAAGGGACCAGCTCCTCCTCCATGAAGTGGGCCCTAGCTTTGTCATATTCTTTCTCTGGACCTCAATTTTTTTTTTTTTTTTGAGACAGAGTCTCGCTCTGTCCCCCAGGCTGGAGTGCAGTGGTGCGATCTCGGCTCACTGCAAGCTCTGCCTCCCAGGTTTACGCCACTCTCCTGCCTCAGCCTCCTGAGTAACTGGGACTACAGGGGCCCCCCACCACGCCCGGCTAATCTTCTGTATTTTTAGTAGAGACGGGGTTTCACCGTGGTCTCAATCTCCTGACCTTGTGATCCGCCCGCCTCAGTCTCCCAAAGTGCTGGGATTACAGGCGTGAGCCACCGTGCCCGGCCCCTCAATTTTTTTTAACCTGTAAAATATAAGGTTTGTTCTATAATAGCAGTTTTCAAACTTGTATGGGTTAGAGTTCCTTCAAGTCACAGGTTCTGTTAAAAAATCTATAAAATAGTGAAACTGAAATATATATAACTTTCCCCTTAGGCAAATGCTCATTTTATTCTCTTTGATACAAGGCTTAAGTGCTAGACAAGTGGTAGTAAGAATTGAACAAGTAAAAGACACTTACAAAAGGAATACTTAAAATTTAAAAAAGAAATGACAGATGTGTTAGATATTTTCCCCTGCAGACTGGGAAAAGATCACTACTATTGACTTTAGATTGAGGAAAGCCTTGACCCAGGGTTCCTAAACACACATGAAAGAGTTCCTTGAAGACTATCTAGTTTTGGAAGCCCAATCTTTTTCAATCTCCTCTTCCCCTTGGTCTTCTTTCTTCCTTAATGTCACAATTACAGCAGCTCAGGAGATAGAGTGTGAGAATATTTCTCTTCGTTTCACTTTGAAATTGTGTTCTTTTGAACAATTTCATTCAACATCTTTTCAAGAACTATTTCTTAAGTACCTACTCTGTGCTAGGGTATATGCCGGCTGCTGGGAATAAGATGGTGACCAAAACAGTTTCTGTCTTCAGTGGTGAGTGGAGAAGGCAAGTGAGTAAACAGACAATTACAATAAAATTTGGTAAGCTCGAGGTACTAAAGGAACACTTCCTCTCAAGGGATTCAGGGACAATGTGAAATGAGTATTTGTCTCATACATGGATAAATACTTAATGCTGGCAAGCTATAACCAGCATGTAATTAGATATTGACAGTGCCTTTTGTTACAGTACTTTAATCGATATTATCTAATTTTCTCCTCACAAAAATCCCCCAAGGAAGATATTAACATTTTATTTTATTGATGAAGGAATGAGAGCTCAAAGCACTTAAAATGCATTTCTAAAATCATACAAATTGTAGGTGGTTAGGAAGAAATTCAAATACAAATAAAATGTTTGTTGACATATTTTGACCAGTGTATAATACATGATTCATTATATATACAGAAAAACTACTGAAAACCAAAATCATGAAGTTCAGTTGGGTATCAGTTGGGCGTCTGGGGGGAAATACCCAGAAAGATTGTTCCTTGGCCAGATAGAGGCCTAGTGGGTGTCTGGAGAGCCTCAGAGATGCAAATTACCCAAACAGGATATTAATTAAACATTTCCCCTTCATTGGCTCTGCAGAATGTGTAAAAACCCATAAGAGAATGAATACCTCAGGCTAATCTTTTGGATGAGTTGTAACTAACAATGTCCAGTCCTTCTCAAAACCTCTGATTGATCAAGCCCACTGGTTCTTGGGTTGTGCAGGCAGTGCAGACATAAACCAGGTTTCAACCCTTTGCTGGCCATTCCTGTGGCCATGGAAAGGGGAATGGAGAGCAAAGCATCAGGATGGTACAGAGAGGTGGAAACAGTGAAGCCCAGACACTTGTGAGGCTCTTATGTCATTACCACCTCACCAGCCCTGCACATGTCCTACGGTAATTATAGCTAACACTTAATGAGTACTTACTGTATACAGGCCCTTTGCTAAGTATTTACATGGTGTCATTTAATCCTCAAAGCCACTCTATGAGGTGGGCACTGTCATTATTCTCATCCCATAGACTAGGAAATTAAAGTCTTAGAGCAGGGGCTGGTGAGCTATGGCCCATGGACCAAGCCTGGGCCACTGTCTGGATTTGCAAATAAAGTTTTATTTGAACACAGTCATATATTTTCATTTATGCATTATATATGACTTCTTTCATGCCACAACTGCACAGTTAAGAAGCTGTGACAGAGATCATCACAAAGCTGAAATATTTCCTATCTGATCCTTTACATAAAAGGTTTACCAAAGCTTAATTTATTCAATGGCACCTTTTTTGAAGGAGGCTGAACTGGGCTATGAACCTGGGCAGTTGGATGCCAGCACCTATACTTATAATCACATGCTCAATTGCCTTATTATGAAGTCTGACTTCCTGGGTGTTCAACCTGCACAGTTAAATAGGGCCTGCACTTAGAAGGCCCCATATGACTATGCATGTGGTTTAATGCTCTGCTTTTACTTAATAATTTTTGAATAAGGGGTTCTGCATCTTCATTTCACATTGGGCCTTGAAAATGATGTAGCTGGTCCTGCTTATTATAGCAACCACTAATGTTGAGTAACAGAGCAGAAGACTGGTCCCTCAGCCACCTGTTCCCCTGCCTGTATTCATGAGCCTGATGTAGTGCATGAAACAGAAGACTCGGCAACTGCCCCAGTCCCTTTATCCTGAGCCCACTGTGAAAATAAGCCTGAGGTCTTTGCCTCACCTTTGATGCTTTCACAGACTCACACATAGTCACAGGGTGAAATGTGAGAGGAATGCATTTTTTAAAAATTATTTTTTGTTTTAAAATTTTATTTATTTATTTATTTATTTATTTATTTATTTATTTATTTATTTTGTTAGACAGGGTCTCTCTCTGTCACCCAGAATGAAGTTCAGTCTTGCATAGCTCACTGCAGCCTGGGCACAGGCAATCCTCCCACCTCAACCTCCTGAGTAGCTGGTACCACAAGCACACACCACCACACCTGGCTAATTTTTAATTTTTTGTAAAGATGGAGTCCCACTATGTTGCCCAGGCTAGGCTTGAACTTCTGAGCTCAAGTGATCCGCTCACCTCAGCCTCCCAAAGTGCTGGGATTACAGGTGTAAGCCACTGCACTTTGCTGAATGGGTTTGATTCTAATGAGGAAGAACCCTCATATCTTTGCTGAGATCTATTTCCTCCTTCTTTACTTAGTTCACAAATTAGAGGCATCCTGGTAGACCAATTCCTTAAACACACTACAAAAGTTTGCTTCTGAACCGCCTTCTAATTTTTTAGAATTTTCTCTTACCTTGTGTACTTGCCTCACTCCTCAGATCTGTTGGTTGCTGCTGTTTCTCTCATCTTGACCTCCTGCTTTCTTTCCTGACCACCGCTGTCTTTCTGGTTATGTTGTCACAATCTCCCTGAATAATTTACCTCATCACCACTGACCCATCCCTGGAAACATCTACACTGGTGTAGGCCCCAAGGACAGTGGGGTTGCTGCTTACAGCCCCACAGATTTTCTGCTGCACAACTCCAGGGCTGCCACATGTAGACAGTACTGTAAATGGGCCCAACCATTGTGCCATGGAGTGGGTCTGTTAGGCTGCCCCTTGCCAGGTCCATTTCAGCCCCATGACAAAGACCCAGAAAAGTCAGAGTAGAGGGCCTAGAGTGATGATGCAATCCAAAGTCATTCCTCTAAGGACAACAATGCCTGGGATGAACTTTGAATGCTTATCTTGAAGATGAGAAGTCTGAAGGAGAGCTAAGAAATTTTCAGTGTCTGGAAGGGTATAACTAGGACCAGTGAGTGGACAGAGGCTACAAAGAGTCAGACTTTAAAAAAAAAAAATCTAATATCTGTTTTCATGCTGCTGATAAAAACATACCCAAGACTGGGCAATTTACAAAAGAAAGAGGTTTATTGGACTTACAGTTCCACATGGCTGGGGAGGCCTCATAATCGTGGTGGAAGGTGAGAGGCATATCTCACATGGCAGCAGACCTGAGAAGAGAGCTTGTGCAGGAAAACTCCCCATTATAATAACCATCAGATCTCGTGAAACTTACTCACTATCACGAGAACAGCACGGGAAAGACTTGCCCTCATGATTCAATTACTTCTCACTGGGTCCCTCTGACAACATGTGGGAATTCAAGATGAGATTTGGGTGGGGACACAGCCAAGCCATATCATCTAACCATCTAATGTCTTTAGAAAAGCAAGAGGCTATTGTTTTGACGGGTTTTGGTTTCTCTGGCCTGGAAGTATTTCAGCAGAAGTTGGGAGATCACATGAAAGAGGGGTGCTATGTACAAGATGTAGGAAGTTCTAACAGGAGGAGGCATGCCCTAACAGGAAGAGGGGTGCCTTAACAGGAGGAAGGGTGTTCTAATGGGGTTGTAGAGTGTCCTAACAGGAGGAAGGGTGCCCTAATAGGAGGGAGTGCCTAATAGGAGAAGGAGGTGCTCTAAAAGGGGGAGGGGGCCTGAACAGGAGGAAGAGCCTAAAAGGGGGAGGGGGTGCTCTAACAGGAGGTGTAGTTCCCTAACAGGAGAAGGGGATGTCCTAACAGGAGGATGGATGCTCTAAAAAGAAAAGTGGTATCCTAACAGGAGGAGGGATGCTCTAATCAGAGAAGGAGGTGCTCTAAAAGGAGGAGAGGGACTTAATGGGAGGTGGGGTGTCCTAAGAGGAAGAATGGGTGCTCTAACAGGAGGTAGAGTTCCCTAACAGGAGGAGAGGTGCCCCAAAAGGAGAAAGTGATGCCCTAACAGGAGGAGGGGTGCCCTAAACAGGAAAAGAGGTGCTGTAACAAGAAGAGGGGTGCTCTAACAGGAGGAGTTATGTTCCAACAAGAAAATGGGGGCCCTAAAATCAGGAGAGATGCCCTAAGAGCAAGAGGGGTCCCCTAACAGAAGGAGGAGTGTCCTAATAGGAGGAAGGGTGCTCCAACAGGAGGAAAGTTGTTCTAACAGGAGAGGTGCTGTAACAGGAAGAGAGGTGCTCTAACAGGAGGAGAGGTGCTCTAATAGGAGGAAAGGTGCTCCAACAGGAGTAAAGTTGCTTTAACAGGGGTAGGGGTGCCCTAACAGAAGGAGGGATTGCCCTAAGAGGGGGGAGTGTTATAACAGGAAGAGTGGTATTCTAACAGGAAAAGGGGGTGCCCCAACAGGAGAATGGGTTCCCTAACAGGAGAAGTGGTGTTCTAACAGTAGGAGGGGTGTCTTATACAGGGAAAGGTGCTCTAACAGGAGGAAAGGGTGCCTGTATTAGTCCATTCCACTCATCCCAACAAAATCTCATGTCCTCACAATTCAAAACACAGTCATGCCCTTCCAACAGTCCCCCAAAGTCTTAACTCATTCCAGTATTAACCCAAAAGTCCAAGTCCAAAGTCTCATGTGAGACAAGGCAAGGCCCTTCTGCCTATGAGCCTGTAAAATCAAAAGTAAGTTAGCTACTTCCTAGATACAATGGGAGTACAGGCATTGGGTAAATACACCTATTCCAAATGGGAGAAACTGGCCAAAAGAAAGGGGCTACAGGCCCCACACAAGTCCAAAATCCAATAGAGCAGTCGTTAAAACTTAAAGTTCCAAAATGATCTCCTTTGACTCCATGTCTCACATCTGGGTCACACTGATAAAAAAGGTGGCCTCCCACAGCCTTAGGCAACTCCGCCTCTGCGGTTTTGCAGGGTACAGCCTCCCTTCAGGCTGCTTTCACAGGCTAGTGTTGAGTGCCTGTGGCTTTTCCAGGTGCATAGGTGCAAGCTGTAGGTGGATCTACCATCGTGGGGTCTGGAGGACCATGGCCCTCTTCTCACAGTTCCACAGGGCAGTGCCCTAGTGGGGACTCTGTGTGGGAGCTCTGAACCCACATTTCCCTTTCGTACTGCCCTAGCAGAGGTTCTCCATGAGGGCTCCACCCCTGCAGCAAACTTCTGCCTGGACTTCCAGGTGTTTCCATACGTCCTCTGAAATCTAGATGGGGGTTCCCAAACCTCAATTCTTGACTTCTGCCAAGCTGTCAAGGCTTGGGGGTTGCACCCTCTGAAGCCACAGCCTGAGCTGTACCTTGGCCCCTTTTAGCCACACTTGTAGCAGTTGGGACACAGGGCACCAAGTCCCTAGGCTGCACACAGCACAGGGGCCCTGGGCCTGGCCCATGAAACCATTTTTTTCTCCTAGGCCTCTGGGTCTGTGATGGGAGGGTCTGCTGTAAAGGTCTCTGACATGGCCTGGAGACATTTTCTCCATTGTTCTGTTGATTAACATTCAGCTCCTCATTACTTCTGCAAATTTCTGCAGCTGGCTTGAATTTCTCCCTAGAAAATGGGATTTTATTTTCTATTACATCATCAGGCTGCAAAATTTCCAGACTTTTATACTCTGTTTCCTCTTGAATGCTTTGTCACTTAGAAATTTCTTCTGCAAAATACCCTAAATCATCTCTCTCAAGTTCAAAATTCCACAGATCTCTAGGGCAGGAGCAAAATGCCACCAGTCTCTTTGTGTAGGAAGAGTGGCCTTCACTTTAGTTCCCAAAATGTTCCCTATCTACATCTGAGACCACCTCAGCCTGGACTTCATTGTCCATATCACGATCAGCATTTTGGTCAAAGCCATTCAATGAGTCTCTAGGAAGTTCCAAACATTTCCACATCTTCCTGTCTTCTGAGCCCTCCATGTCTTTAGGAAGGCCCAAACTTTCCCATATTGTCTCATCTTCTTCTGAGCCCTCCAAACTGTTCCAACCTCTGCCTGTTACCCAATTCCAAAGTCAGTTGTGATGTAGGATTTTTCTGCTCCTGAGCTCAGCTAGATCCAGTTTTTTTTGTCTCAAGACCAGGAACAATTAGGCATGTGGACATCAGAGAATGAGTAATATAATTTTTTAAGCAAAAGGACAACTCTCAGCAAAAAGAAGAGCCCTGCAAGCAGGTTTTCACCTCACAGTTGAGTGCCAGGGCTTCCACACAAGAGCTGACGAGGCTTCGCTTCTCCCCTGCATAAGGTGCAAATTCCTGGTGGCTCCATCTCATTTCTGTAGTGCACATGTGTGCCCCAGTCCACTGCAGGCATGCCCAGGCAAGCCCCCTGTTGCTATCTCTTCCACATTTTTGGATATCTTCATAGCAGCTCCTCACTCTCTGCAGTACCAATGTACTGTATTAGTCCATTCTCAAGCTTCTATAAAGGACTGTCCAAGAATGGGCAATTTATAATGGAAAGAGGTTTAATTGACTCACAGTTCTGCATGGCTGGGGAGGCCTCAAGAAACTTACAATAATGGTGGAAGGAGAAATAAACACGTCCTACTTCATATGATGACAGGAAGGAGAAGTGTCAAGCAAAAGGGGGAAAGCCCCCTATAAAACCATCAGGTCTCATGAGAACTCACTCACCATAATAAGAACATGAGAACAGCATGAGGGTAACCACCCCCATGATTAAATTATCTTCCACCGGGTCCCTCCAATGATATAGGGGATTATGAGAATGACAATTCAAGATAAGATTTGGGTGGGGACACAGCCAAATCATATCAATGCCCTAACAGGAGGAGGGGTGCTTTAACAAAAGAAGGGTGTCCTAACAGGAGGAGATATGTTCTAACAGTAAGACATGTGTCCTAAAAGGAGGAGGGGGTGCTTTAACCAGAGAATGCATGCCCTAACAGGATGGGGGGGTGCTTTAATGGGAGAAAGTGTGTTCTAACAGAAGGAGGGGGTGTCCTAACAGGAGAAAGTGTGTTCTAACAGGAGGAGGGGTGTCCTAACATGAGGAGAGGTGCCCTAACAGGAGGAAGGGGTATGCTAATGGGAGTAGGGGTGCCCTAAGATGGGAGAGAGTGTTCTAACAGGAGGAGGGGGTGTTCTAACAGGAAAAGGGGGTGCCCTAACAAAAGAATGTGTGCCTTAACAGAAGGAAGGGTGCCCTAACAGTAGAAGGAGTGCCCTAACAGGGGGAGAGGTGTCCTAACAGGAGGAGGGATTTTCTAACAGGAGAAATGGGTGCTCTAACAAGACGAGGGGTGCCCTACAGGGTGAAGATGGTGCCCTAAGAGTAGAAGCACTGCCCTAATAGGAGGAGGGATGCCTCCACAGGAAGAGGATTCTCTAAAAAGGAGGAGAGGTGTCATAACAGGAGGAGGGGTGCTCTAACAGGAGGAGAGTTGTCATAAAGTTGAAGGTGGTACCCTAAGAGGAGGAGGGGTACCCTAACAGAAGGAGGGCTGTCCTAACATGACGAGGAATGCCCTACCAGGAGGAGGAATGTCCTAACAAGATGAAGGATGCCCTAACAGGAGGAGGGGTGCCCTAAAAGGAGTGAGTACTCTAACAGGCGGAGGGTTTCCTAACAGGAGGCAGAGTGCCTTAAAAGGATGAGGGGTGCCTTAACAGGAGGAGGGGTGCCCTAACAGGATGAGGAGTTCCCCAATAGAAAGAAGGGTGTCACAACAGGTCAAGGGATGCTCTAACATGAGAAGGGGTGCTCACCTAACAGGGTCCTGAACCTTGGGTGGGAGTTTCCATTGAGAATGTGGAGGTCCCTCGGGCCTAGCCTGGTGATGAGCTGTAGAAGAGGACATGGCTGTAATAGGAGCAGAGGCTCTGGGTCTGTGGCTGCTTCCTCCCTCTAACTTCTAATCCTTTCAGTTAGAGAAGGATTTAATTCCAGGGTTGCCTGCCACCTTCTCTGAAACACAGCTGGGAATGCTGGGGTACACTCCTGGTCTGACCCCGAAGCACTACCCCTGGCTATCCTTAACTGGAGCCCTTGTGCCCGCTCATCCCAGTGCCACTCTGAGTAGAACAGGTAAGCTAGGGTATCATCCACCTACACTGGCACCTACCCCTCTCTACTGGGGATGAAGGGCTGGCTCAGAGTCTCCAATTCAGGAAAGGGCATTTCTGGGACTCTGGCCTGTATGGTTACCTCATAACTCTCACTTGGAAGAGTCTGGAAGAAAAGATGAGTCCATAGGACTGGGGTTCCTCTCCCTGAAACCTTGCTGCTGCCAACGAGCTGTGGTCTTGCATCCCTGCAAGGATTCTTGGTGGGTGTCTGGGACCGCTCCGTGGCAAGTCCCTATGTCTGGGTCTGTTGGGGCTGTTGCTGTCCTCAAGGTCTTTCTTCTCAAGCTTTGGCCTGTGGTTATTTTCTTTCAAGGTCTATAGAGAATACATTCATTCATTCAGTGTTGCTGACTACGTACCAAGGCTGTAGGAGCAGGACCGCACACCTGTCGCCCGGCTGTATCTCTAGCTCCAGCATGGTGCCTGACTCAAGGTAAGGGCCTTAATAAATGTTTGTTCAAGAAGTAGAGAAAGAAGGAAAGCGAAAGAAAAAGAATAGAAAGGAAAGAAAGAGAGAGGGAGGCAGGCAAGGCGAGGCGAGGCTAGTCGGGGCGCGGCGGGGTGGAGCGGGGCGGGGCGGGGCGAGGGCGAGGCGAGGCGAGCCAACCACAGCACTTCAACGAACAGGAAGGAGGCTGTATCCGCAAGGCCGTCCCCGCAAGGCTCCTCTCCGCCCTCTGGTGGTGATTTTGGCTTTCTCTGTTTGTGAGAACAGAGGTGTGGGTGAACCTTTTCTGGATCCCCTTGAGAACGGAGCTTCGTGGTTCTGTGACAGGGCTGGTGTTCTGAGAGGCTATGAAAGGAGGAACCAGTCTCCAGCTCTCAGCTTTGTAAGTTCTTCTGTGACTGAGATAGAGGCAGCAAGGTTTCAATGGCTCTTTGGGAGCAGAAAAACCCGTACAGAGGTTTAGGGCATAGCCTCAGTCTCTCCCCCTTTCCCAGTCTCTCTCTCCATGATGAAGTGAACATAGGGATCAAGGCTAAATTCTTTTGGAAACTGCTGACAATGGATATTTTCCATACCCCACTTCACTTTGTGAATCCCCACAATAGCCGAGTGAGGGGGTGGGGTGCTGTACGCCTGCCTCTCTCACTGGGGGTGACAGGGACGCTCACCTCCTATGAGAAGCAAAACCAAGGCTCACCTGGAGATTTCCTGGCCCCACCTCCACTCTGCTTGCTCTGTCCAGCCCGCACCACTCCCTTCTCCCAAACACAGCCCGTGAGCCCCGTATTCTTTCATCCAGAGAGCAGAAGCCAAGTCCTGGTCTTTCCTTTACAGGTCTTATTCTGCTCCTAAGGGGGCCCCCAAGGAGGGGGTCAGAGTGAAGCTCTGCCTTGTTTCTCTAGGTCCCATTTCACCGGTAATGGCTGAGCTTACTCTGTATTTTGCTTCTCTCATTGCACAATGGACCTGCTTTGGGCCAGTCCAATGGGCCAAGTTTGGGCAGACAATGGCAGTCAGCCTTCTGTTTCTGTGTCTTGGGCATGGCCAGACTGAAGCCAGTCCTGCTTTCTTCGGTTGATGAACCAAATGTAGGAAAACTTCAGAATTGTCCCAGATTCCCAAGAGCACTCACAGGATTTTCCTTTTCCTCGTTATCGTCTGTTCCTCCTGGATGTCTGTAGGCTTCTTTTATGGACCCCACCTACCCTCCTCCATCCTGCCCGAAGTTGACAGTACTTGCTCTTTTCTTAAACACATTCCTCATGTGATTTCCTCTCCAGGGCTTCTTGAAGTAGGAAAAAAGAACCTGGGGAATAACTCAAAATCTTGGTTCTGCTTCTAATATTTGGGGTTTCTGAGGACCCTGGAGAACTGGTGGCCTTGTATCCCTAAGGGTCGCAGAGGGGACAAGGGCAAAGGGGAGAGGATGAGGATGTGATGGAGGGATTCCCTTCTGGACGGGAAGGGGTTATTAAAAAGCCTTTCTGGTCCTGGAGCGAGTGAGAGAGAAGGGAGATAAAGATAGATAATGCAAGAGTCAGACCTCTGCCATGGCTTCTCTCACCCATGGGCCCAAATCAGAAGATGGGGTAAGTGATCAATCAGGCTGAGAAGAAAGCTTAATGCAGTAATCTTGTGACCTGCACCCTCTTTTGTGCTCTGGAAGGATACCCACATGCTGAGACAGTTCTCCCAAGCTTTCCTGGTACCCATGAAAGTGAAAGAGACCTATAGGTTGCCATCTTCCCATGGAGGAACTTGTGGTGCTGGCCAGCAAGCCCTCTGGTGTGCAGGCAGTGGGCAGTGGGACAGTTGCCCTACTGGCATGAGCAGAGTGAATGACTCCACAGTTGAAAGTTGTGGGGGTGGGCTGCTAGGCAGGGTGTCTGGGAGCCATAGCCAGGGCTCACCGAGATCTGTGAGAAACAAACTCACCCATCGAAACCCAAAGAATGGACTCAGAGTAACAAGAGTGAAACTCCGTCTCAAAAAAAAAAAAAAAAAAAGAATGGACTCAGAAACCTTGAGAACAGCGAAAGTGAGACTTTTAATGATGGTCTTGCAAGATCTGGTGTCTGATGGGCAGGCACACCCAGCACAGTTACAACAAGCAATTTATCCCCTAGTGCATAGGTCCCTCCTCCGGTTCCTCATAGGCTGAGTACTATGGGGTCACAGTCTTCCCGGGAATGGGCTATCAGTTGTTGGGTTGGGGCTTTAGGTGTTTTCTTTAGGGTTGTCTTTTGGCATTTTGTTGCAGCCCACAATGCATTGCAATTCTAGTCAGTTCAGTGGCTCCTTAAGTATTTAACTTGTGACCTAAGTAGCTGGGCAAGCTGATAAGAACAGACAAAGCAAGCTGTTTTGCAGACTAGTAAACTTTTTTTTTTTTTTTTTTTTTTTTGAGACGGAGTCTCGCTCTGTCGCCCGAGCTGGAGTGCAGTGGCCAGATCTCAGCTCACTGCAAGCTCCGCCTCCCGGGTTCACGCCATTCTCCTGCCTCAGCCTCCCGAGTAGCTGGGACTACAGGCGCCCGCCACCTCACCCGGCTAGTTTTTTGTATTTTTTAGTAGAGACGGGGTTTCACCGTGTTAGCCAGGATGGTCTCGATCTCCTGACCTCGTGATCCGCCCGTCTCGGCCTCCCAAAGTGCTAGTAAACTTTTATCTCAGACTAAACTTCTTTGGTTTGGGTGAGGGCAACTAAGCGGGAGGGAGGGCCCAACAAACAGGTGTCAGCCATCAAGCAGGGGCCTAGTATATCCTGTTTTTTCTGTAGTTTGCTGACCTAAGTCAATTTAAGGCACTTTGTCTTGGAAATTGACCACTGTATACATTTTTTCCTTCAATTCCCTCCTCTTTTTCTTTTACCCCTATTGATTCCCTTTTCACATTTATTTTCATGTCCTTTGGTCATTAAATTGTTTTAACAGCTATTGACTCTATTAGGCAAGAGTAGATTTGATTTAGTTTTTCATAATAGTTGATATGTTATGGGCATTTGTTTATTGATGGTTGTTTTGGTTAACTTTTGGGTTAACCCTTTAACACAGGGGATAATGCAACACCCTACAGCTGTTAGGACTCCAGTTACAATTATAAGAGATGTTAGAATGAAGGCCTACCATTCCTTTCCGTTTCCTGAACCAACTTTTTAGCCAATCAGTAAATGGTTTATTAATTCTGGCATTTTTCACCAATTCATTGGCTAGAGTTGTTAACCCTTATAACTCCTTTGTGATGGTTTCATCTGGGGCAGTTTTATTAGGAATGAAAGTGCAACAATTTCCACTCAGCATGACACATATGCTCCTTTTCTCTGCTAAGATTATGTTTAGTGCAAGTCTGGTTTTCCAGGCCATTTCGCTGGTGGCATTTAACTGGCTAGGCACTCTTTTGAGAGCATTTTGAGTATAGTTGATGAATTTTCATTGATTATAATAGATGTAATTAATCCAATTTACATTTTTATTAATAGTTGACCACTAGAAGAGTGCTGATTTAAACCTAGCAGCTATTTAGCTTTGAGCCTTAAATTCATTAGGTACTCCTTTAGGGACTCCTATTGAGTTAATATAAATGTTGAGATTAAAATAATTTGTTAGATTTCTCCAACTTCAGTGGCCATGTGGATTCTCGTGGATTTTATGGAATGCCAAGGTGAATGGAATGGCCAGTTGAACTAAGGCACAAGTCCTGATCCAATTGGATGGTAACAGGTCATGGAGGTTCCTCTTCCCACAATGTCAGTAGACATCAGCCCGGGGTATATGAAGAGCTGAGTAGTTGCCATTGACTAGCCAGTAACATTTAGGATGTAGGTGTAAGTTGAGAGTTCTCCCACGGGCTTATTGAATTCTAGTCCCTGCCTAGAGAGGCAAAAGGAGTATTTTATATTTCCTATGGAGAATGAGGGGATTGCTTTCCTACCTCCACAAAGTAGGAAGGACCAACGATAGACTTTTGTATGTCTTATTTTCCCATGCATCCCTGTGCTGGTATAGAGCCAACATACAGGCATTCCTTTGGGACTGATATCCCATCCTAGGGGAGATGGAACTATCTGTGCCTGACACTGGCCAGCAGAGTGGGTGTAACAGTAGCTTTTGTTGAGGGCTAGTACCAAAAATTTTACCCATTCAACCCAGGCATTTACATCCCCATATCTGGTCTTAATTTTTAAAGTCTGCCTTAGGTCAATTATTTCAATTATTATTATTTTTTACTCTATTAGAGTTATTGCCTGGTGGGTTAAAGGAAATGGTGGGGCCAGAAGTTATAGTAACCCTGAGTGAGCTCAAGGATGAGTTGGTGATTAGCCTGAGAGCTAACCATCCCACAAAGTCCCTTCCTGAGATATTTACTCCTAATCCATACTTCCAAGGTTCCTGGTCTAGAGTAGCTAGGTTGTTTATTGTGATTAATATAGGATTGGATTTTAAATTTTCACAGCTAGGTTGTGTGGGGCCCTTATATAAATGTATTTTATCCTTTAAGGGTTTGTTTTTGGAAGAATGACTTAACCAGCCTTGATATTCAGTGGTCCACCAGACCTGATTTCAGCTAGTGCAGGGCTTTTCTGAGAGGGTCTGAAAACGGTTTGTTTCAGGTCATAGATATTTGTTTGCCTGTGACAACTGTCTTTGGTGTCCTAAATTCCTTCGAGGTAAAACTTGGCAGGCATTAAATTTTACAGTTTGGGGGTTAGAGGTCTGAGTTATGTTGACTATTAGTTTGATTGGATAATCCCTACTTTCCACCCCTAGGACTGGGCTCCATTCAATACACAGGTTTCCTTTTACCCCTTGTGCTTAAATTAATCCTAACCATATCCATCCCCAATGACAGGGCCCGCTTAAAGATCTCTTCTAGGTTTTCCTTAGAGTTAGCTTTAAGGGGTCCTTAGGTGATTTATACACTTCCCATTTGTCTTTTTCCCTTTTTCTCTTCCTCACTTTTTTTTCTTTTCTTTTTTTTTTTTTTTTACCAGTCTGTTGAACCAAGTATAACGAGTCCACCCTCGTTCAGCTGTTTCCAAAACTATTTTGGTGGTCTGGAGCACTTGACAGGGACTGTCCCAGCTTGGGTGGAGCTTGTCTTCCTTCCAAGTTTTAATCAGCACCAAGTAGCCAGGCTGGAAGTGGTGGACTGTGAACTCAGGGGTGGAGTTTGAGTCAGAAGTCCTTTTAACCTAAGAGATGACAGGGTAGAGGATATGGCCAGTATATGATTTTTTAAAAATTGGTCTTTGGTTTCCATAGTAGGAAGGTTTGTAGCCTTGTTTAAATACAAGAATCCATACAAAAACTCAGAGGGGGACAATCCTAAGTCTTTTCTTGGGGCTGTCCTAATCCCAAGGAGCATTACTGGGAGACATTTGGTCCAAAGCATTTTAGTTTTTAAGATGAGTTTGGTAATGTGCTTTTTGAGAATTTGACTTATTTTCTCTACCTTTCCAGAGGAGGGGGGATGCCAAGGGGTGTGGTAATCCCATCTAATGTGCAAACCTTCCATAATTCTCCTTAGCACCCTTGGGCTAAAGTGGCTTCCATTGTCAGAATTAATATTTTTTTACCAGGCCAAATCTGGGTATAATTTGTTTCAAGATTATTTTGACCACATTCCTGGCTGTGGCAGTTGGGAGGGGCAAGGCCTTCACCCAGCTGGAGAGGTGGTCTACTCTTACCAGCAGATACTTTAGTCTCCGTGTTTTGGGCATTTCTGTAAAATGTACTTGAATGCTCTGAAATGGCCTTAACCTAGGAGGTCTTCCTCCAGTAGTCTGTTTTTTGTTTGTTTGTTTTTGTTTTTGTTTTTTAACTACCTTTTTGTTTATTCTCTGGCAGGTCATACAACCCTCACACACTTGTTTAGCAAGTGTGTAAATCTCTATACACCCGTAATTTTTGTGTATTGCATTACACAAGAATTTCCCCAATGACTTCCCTTATGCAGTATGGACATCAGTTCTCTCATTATGGGTTTGCTTATTATGACTCTCCCATCAGGGAGCACCCACCTTTCATCCTCAGTTTGAGTGCCCCCTGTCTTGCCCAGCTCTTTCTCCCCCTCTTTAGAAAATTGGGATCTTAATACCACATTAGGGATATCTGGGATTAGGCTACACAGTTTAACTTCTTTCTTCAGGGAGGCTTGCTTAGCAGCTTTATCTGCAAGTCCGTTCCTTACAGCTTCTATAGTGTTTCCTTTCTGATGGCCATTTACATGAACTATGGCTACTGGAAGCAGGAGGTTTTTTAAAACTTGTTTGACCAGTTCCCCATGTACTAATTTTCCCCCTGCTATTTATTAGACCCCATTTTGTCCAGATCTTTCCCAAAGATGTGTACTACTCCATAGGCATATTTGGAGTTAGCATATATAGTGCCTTTTTGACTTCTAGGAGCTTTAGGGGCCTGGTTAAGAGCATATAATTCACAGGTTTGGGTTGACCAGTTACTGGTTTACCGTTTTCACATGAGGATTGTTTGTTTCTATCAATGACAGCATAGTCATTATGTCTTTTACTGTTTATTACATTGGATGACCCATTCACAAACAGCCTCGTCCCATCATGTCCTGGAGTTTCTCTAAGGTCTGGTTTAATTTTAGTTTGACATTCTATGATATTTAAATAGTTATAGTTTGATGCCTCCTCATTCTTGTCTCCTTTCTATAAGAAACTGGCTGGATTCAAGCAAGTATCTATTGTTAAATCTATTGTGTTTATCTATTGTTAAGACCAAATTATTATTAGTAGTAGTAATATGAATTTATAGTTTAAAATCCAGGAATTAGTTAACCATCTTCCAGCTTTTTGATTTAATACATTCCAGACCTGACGTGGGGTGCTTACTACCAGGGCCCCACTGCAGGTCAGCTTCCGAGTTTCCTCCACCAGCAGGGCTGTGGCTGCTACTGCTTACTTGCACTTTTGTCTCTTTGTCTCCTGTCTCTTATGGCCTCTCTCTCTTTCTCTTTTCTTTTACACTCGTTCTTCCTTTTACATTATCTTTCTCCCCAGATTCACCGTCTGTGTCTTTGATCTGTCTTTTCCTCTCACTTATTTTCTTTTTCTATTGCTTTCTCTGTCATCCCATTTCCTCTCTCCCTTACACTCTGTTTCTCCTCTTTCTGTCTCTCTCTGGCCCTCTACCTTTGCTGTTTCCTCCCCTTTCTCTTTCTAATTTACCTTCTTACTTTTTCTCTTCCTCCCTTCCCAGCAAACAGAATATTTACAATTGACATCATCTCAGCCCAAGTATAAAAATTGGTCCTAAAAATTGATCTACCTGCTTTGCTAAATCGAGGGGATTTTTAAAGAGTGGCCTTATTTCCTTTTTTAAATTCCTAACCTCAGTACTTGTTAGAGGCACACTCACAAATCCAACTTCTTCCTGTCCCATAGGGACATCTCTAAGAGGGTACATGTTAGACACCTGCTGTTTAGAAGGAATAGGTAAATTCTCAAACATTTTAAAACATTGTTCCAGTCTTTTTCCTTAAGTTTGGGTAAGGATTTAAGAGAGCATGGGGTTTAGCTCCTTTATGACCCCCAGATTCCTCTTCCTCTTGCCTTCCTGTTGCCTCCTGATCTCCCTGCCCTCTACTTTGTGAGATGTACGGGGCAGGGGGCAAGCACGTTAGGGGATGCCAGGGATTTCATTGGGCGAGGGCTCTTTATTATGCTCTTTTTTTTTTCTTTAAGGGGAATCATGGGGGTTAATTTACTAATCCAACAAAGAGTGTAACCTACCTCCTCTTGTGAGGATAGAGTTTTATTATTTACATAGAGAATTCAGTTTGGCACACTCAATCCTCATCTGAGCCAAATTTAGGCCAAAAGACTGAAGGCTGATTAATGGGCTCCTCGGGCCAGATAAAACAGCACTACTTTATTATCTTTTGCTTCTCCTTGTCCTTGGTTTGAGGGTTATCCCTCCAAACTTGCAGCATTTTCCCCAATGGATTATCTGGGGGAATTTTAGAGGGGGTCTCTTTAGTTTCCTTTTTCCTTTGTTTCCTAAGCCTAGAATTCTTATGTCCCATTTTTGGTTAGTCTCTGTGTCTGAGCTTTTTCCTGTGTACTCAGCCCCCACACTGTAAGTTTCTTGGACACCTCAAGAATGGCTTCGTTTGTCTCCAGCTGTTTCCTTGTGGGAGAATTGGGACTCTGCACTCGCTTTGTATCTAAGGTACATCTTAGTCACACACACTCAACCTCTGAAAATGTCCAACCACCAAGGCAGTACTTACAGTCCAATTTTCCTACCTTGGCTCATGCACAAGTTTGCCTACTTGCCATGGTGCCTGCTTTTCTCCCTGTGTCACTTCCATTGTCTTCTGAATAACAGTCTCAGGTTTGTCTTTTTCTTTCATGGGGAGCCAGGACACCCAGACAGAGCAGGCTACCTAAATCAGGTGGGATGTGTCTCACCTCTCAGGTGGAGTCCCACTCCATGCAGGCACAGAGCTCCCCATATGGGTCACCAGGTTATGAGAAAGAAACTCACCCATCCATACCCAAAGAATGGACTCAGAGACCCAGAGAACAGCGAAAGTGAGATATTTAATGATGTTCTTGCAAGACAGGTTGTCTGATGGGCAGGCACACCCAGCACAGTTACAACAAGCAATTTATCCCCTAGGGCACAGGTCCCTCTCCCGGCTCTTGATAGGCTGAGTACTATGGGGTCACAATCTTCCCAGACATCACCTATCCGTTGTTGGGTTGGGGCTTTAGGTGTTTTCCTTAAGGCTGTCTTGTGGCATTTTGTTGCAGCCCACACTGCATTGCAATCCTAGTCAGCTCAGGGCCTCTTTAAGTATTTGACTTGTGACCCAAGTAGTTGGGCAGGCTGATAAGAACAGACAAAGTGAACTGTTTTGCAGGCTAGTAAACTTTCAACTTAGACTAAACTTCTTTGGTTTGGGTGAGGGCAACTAAAGGGGGCGTGGGGGCTACAAACAGATGTTGGCTATCCAAGCAGGGGACTAGTATATCCTGTTTTTTCTGTAGTTTGCTGACCTAAGCCAATTTAAGGCACTTTATCTTGGAAATGGACCACTGTATACATTATTTCCTTCAGTTCTCCAGCTCCAGTCAGAGCTGAAGTGAGCTGGAGTGAGCCAGGAGAATCAGTGGGCTGGCCCAGGCCATGGGAACAGAATAGAAGTTAACTGACCACTAATTTCATCAGTCATCCCTAGACCAAGAACTTGGTCAGTTCAGTCCCCTTACAGCAGGGGGCAGCAAAAATCCAAAATACAGCAGAAGAATCCCAGGCTTTCCTTTGTGCCTGACCCACCTAGGGCCTGGGGTTCCTGTCCTGAACCCAGATGCCATCAGTACAGGACAAGGGGGAAGGGGATAAAAAATGCTAAGCAGGAGGTAAAAGTTATGTTGATTGAGTTATTTCCTAAAATGAGATTTTCTTAAACTAGAAGAGACAGAAATACAGACATCTAATCAGAAATTTTATCTCCACCTCAGGTGGGTCAGTTGCTCAGGAAACAACATTATATTCATTCAAACTAAAGAAGTTGCTTGTTCTTTATACATTTCCATTTAGCACATGAATTTTGCTATCCTAAAAGGCCTGATCTCCCTTCATCCAGCTAAACTGGGAAAGAATCTCCAGGTGCACACCTCTCCAGCTCTGGTTTAGCTCCTGCTTCTCTCTGCTCTTCTCCGTGTCCCACCTTTAGGTCTGGGAAGCAGGCATAGATGCAAGTTTTAGTTATGTCTCAGCTGGCCTCCACATGACACCCCTGATGTCCACCACCTTTCACTGGCTCCTTAAATTGGGTGCCCCACTCATGCATCAAGGATCAGCTCAGCACCTCCCCTCCTGGAAGACTTTCTGAGTTCCATCCCTCCCTGCCTTTCCCTTCATTACCCAACCAGTCCCATTTGATCCCTCCTGCCTAGCTTCCTAGAACACTTTAAAAAAAAAATTATTATTTTAAAATAATTTTAAAATTATAATTTATAACAATTTAAAAACTATAAAAATAGTATTTTTAAAGTGTTATTGATTTAATCTCACTACTCATTATTAGTCTCTTCTGGTTTTCCATTTCTTT
>NW_012098643.1:613459-634456 GCF_000951045.1 Mandrillus leucophaeus | reverse complement strand
CTTAAAGTCCTTTTTGTCTGATAAATCTAGGAACTTCTGCTCACTTTTGGTTTCCATTTGTGTGAAATATCTTTTTTTCTTCATTTACTATTTACTTTTGGTATATATATGTCTTAACAGGTAAGGTGAATTTCTTCTGGCAGCATGTAAAGCATAGTTAGATCAAGTTTGTTTGTTTGTTTTTTTCCACCCACTCTATATATGTTAAGTGGAGAATTTAATTTATTTACTTTCAAGGTTATTTTTTATATGTAAAGGTTTCTTCCTGTCATATTGTTAATCGTTTTCTGGTTGTTTTCATATATTCTTTATTCATTTCTTTTCATCTTCTTATTTGTCCTTGGGGTTTGCTGGTTTTCTGTGGTGATGCCCTTTGAGTCTTTTCCTCATTTGTATGTTGCTTTACGAATGAGTTTTATACTTTTATGTGTTTTCATCATGGTAACTGTTGTCTTTTTGCTTCCAGGTTTTAGGCCTCCCTTGAACATTTCCTGTAAGGCTAGTCTAGAGGTGATAAATATCCTCAGCATTTGCTTGTCTGGGAAAGAGTTTATTTTAATTTCTCTTTTATTTATGAAGGGTTTGTCAAAGATCAGATAGTTGTAGATGTGGTTGTTATTTCTGAGGCTGCCAGGTAATTAATTGTCTGTTCCATTGGTCTATATATCTGTTTGGTACCAGTACCATACTTTTTCGGTTACTGTAGCCTTGTAGTATAGTTTGAAGTCAGTTAGCTTGATGCCTCCAACTTTGTTCTTTTTGCTTAGGATTGTCTTGGCTATGCAGGCTCTTTTTTGGTTCTGTGTGAAGTTTAAAGTAATTTTTTCCAATTCTGTGAAGAAAGTCAATGGTAGCTTGATGGGGATAGCATTGAATCCATAAATTACTTTCGGCAGTATGGCCATTTTCAAGATATTGATTCTTCCTATCCATGAGCATGGAATGTTTTTCCATTTATTCGTGTCCTCTCTTATTTCCTTGAGCAGTGGTTTGTAGTTCTCCTTGAAGAGGTCCTTTACATCCCTTCTAAGTTGTATTTGTAGGCATTTTATTCTTTTATTAGTAATTGTGAATGAGAGCTCACTCATCATTTGGAGCTCTGTTTGTCTGTTATTGGTATATAGGAATGCTTGTGAATTTTGCACATTGATTTTGTATTCAGAGACTTTTCTGAAGTTACTTATCAGCTCCACTCCTGTTCTGCTCCCTCTACTGGCGGCCAGGTAATTAATTGTCTTCACTGCAAATGTAAGCTGTTATTTCTCAAGGCTACCAGGAAGCTGGAGAGGGAGAGATGGTTCCAGTGCTACCAAATTAACTGTTTTTTACCAAGATTCAACAATGTTTCTTGAATAAATTCTCCCAGAATTTTGAAAAAGTTAAATCTGACCATTTTTGTCTGTTTTTCCACTACTTTTATGCTGGGCAGATTTGTTTTCTTCTCCATTAAAAAATAATTTAAAATTTAATTTTAATTTTAGATGCAGGGGGGTCCATGTGCTGGTTTGTTACATGGGTATATTGTATGATGCTGAGGTTTGAGTATGTATCCTGTCATCCAGGTAGTGAGCATTGTACCCAACAAGTAGTTTTTCAACCCATGCCATCATCCTAAGTGAATTAATGCAGGAACAGAAAACCAAATACACATGTTCTCATTTATATGTGGGTGCTGAACATTTAGAACACAGGAACATAAAGATGGGAACAATAGACAGTGGGGACTACTGCGGGAGAGGGATGGAGAGAGGGCAGATTGTTAAAGGTCCTTCATCATTTTCGCTGATGTCTTCTGTAGCAGCTTTTAGATTTTGAGAACTGTTTTCTCACTCTCAAATTTAGCTGTTTCCAGAGTTCAATAGATTTCATCTAAGATAGATGATGATCTTGGGGTTGAACAATAAAATAACAAAGTACACGTATTTATCTAATTAATAGCATAAAATTTTATGAAATTGCAACCTATTTTATTTAGTGTATGTAATAGTTACATTTTCACCTAAACTGTTTTCTGAACAAGTTCCAATTTATAGAAATTTCATGTGATTTACACAATATATGGTTTTTAATGATGAATAAAACTGTATAGACATTCATAGATTACTAATGAACTTCAAAATATCACTAGAGTTATCAAAAAAAGCTTTCCATTAGTCTATGAACAATGAATTAAAAAATGAATACAAAAATCTTCTAACAAAGGGATAAATATGAAATGTAGAACTTTGGAAAACACAACTTATTGCTAAACAGTTTTCAAGTAAGAAGGACAATGCAATAATAAATATATGAAAAGGTAATTTGCTAAGTGATATGCTAACAAGATACAAATACCACATACAAGTAAGGCATCCTTTTATGTGTACAGAAATAGTATGGATGACTTTTAAGGAAAATAACCACTAGGTGTTTTCTCTGGGTAGAGAGATTCACTATTTAAGGGGGGTAGTAATCATATATGTGATTAGCAATGACTTCTGACAATAATGGCAAAATGGCTTTTGGAGGAAACTTATTGAAGGTTTGAACTTTAAATTTTAGAGATAGCAAATTATTTATTTATTTATCAACTCAGATACTTAAAACGCTATATTCCATCTTCTTACTGTGCCTTAATGATGTCTCCGGCAGATTTTATAACTTTCTGGTCACTTTCCAGAGTTAAAGACTTCAGTACAGCACAATTTAAAAGATTTCCTTGCCCTGTCAGCTCAGACCTAAACCACGCCCTGGGAATCTGCATTGGCAAACAGTGGGTGGTCTGATCTACTTTCCTGCATTGTTTCTCCTTCTCTGTCTCATTCACATGGGGTTTCTTTTGTATATATTCTTATTGGGGTCTCAGTGGACAGTTTGGATGTGTGCTGCAGACTTTATAATCAGAAATGCCTGTCTCTGTCCCTCCCCGCAAGTAGTGCCCACTGTTTATTGTTCCTGTCTTTAGGTCCCTGTGTTCTAAATGTTCCGCACCCACTTACAAATGAGAACATGTGTTGTTTGGTTTTCTGTTCCTGCGTTAATTCACTTAGGATGATGGCATGGGTTGAAAAACTACCTGTTGGGTACAGTGCTCACTACCTGGGTGACAGGACCCATACCCAATCAGGAATGCCTCCCCAAATCCAGGGCACATGGCAAGCTCTTTCCAGCATCCCCTCACTGTTCTGTATGCTGGCAGTCAACCCAGCACAGCTGAGCATCTGTCTTTCCACAGCACATCAAGCATCCAAATGAGATACAATACTTCATCTCACTTTCCTGCAGGGACCCCTAAGAACTCAGAATGATTTTCTTACGGACTCTTTGCTTGGCTTGAAAAGTGGGAAAAACAAACTCTCCTTACTCACAAGGGGAGAAAAGGTGAAAATGTCACAGCTATTATCCCAAAGATATAAATTCCTTACTCCAAGAAACAATCTACTTCAAAGAATCCTTCTAGAATGTCTAGGCCAGTCTATATATAGGCTGATTAGATGTGTCAGTGGTGATCTTGGGACTGGTTCTGCTTTTTTTTTTTTTTTTTTTTTGAGACAGAGTCTTGCTCTGTTGCCCAGGTTAGAGTTCAGTGGCATGATCTGGGCTCCCTGCAACTTCCAGGTTCAAGCAATTCTCCTGCCTCAGCCTCCCTAGTAGCTTGAATTACAGGTGTGCACCACCACGCCCAGCTAATTTTTGTGTTTTTAGTAGAGGCAGGGTTTCACTATGTTGGCCAGGCTGGTCTCGAACTCCTGACGTCAAATGATCCACCTACTTCAGCCTCTCAAAGTGCTGGAATTATAGGCATGAGCCACCCCGCACAGCCAGTTCTGCTCTTTTATAGTATGCTGGAGGCATACCAGGCAACTCTTTGTCACAGAATGTTGGGGTACTGTGGAGAGGGAGTGTGACAGGGTTAACTTTCTGGAACTCAGGATGCAGAAGCTTCAAAGTCCATCCTCTGAAAGCTGCCTAGGCCTCACTTCACCCCTGAGGCCTTGGTGTAATCTCTATCCACCCTCCAAAGTCAGCTGAATCCTTAATGAGGTGGGCATGGGTGGGGGGGTCTTAATTTATTTCCACCCATTTCCATCTTTGTCCCCCATTCATGGGTATCTGTGATGGTACAGGGCTTATGTTTGGTTCCTGAGGGAGGCTACTTTTCTTATCTGTTATTATAGGCTGAATTGTGTCCTCCAAAACTTCATATGTTAAAGTCCCAAGCCTGGGACCTCAGAAAGTGACTATATTTGGAGACAGGGTATTTAAGGAGGCAGTTAAGTTAAAATGAAGTCATCAGGTGGGCCCTAATCCATTATGACTGGTGTCTGTATATGAAGAGAAAATTAGAACACAGACATGCACAGAGGGAAGACCATGTGAGGACATAAGCAGCAGATGGATGTCTGTAAGCCAAGGAGAGAAGAAGCACAGCCCATCAACTCTCGATGTAAGACTTCTGGGCTCCAAAATTGAGAGAAAATGAATTTCTATTGTTTAAACCACTTTGTGGCACTTGGTTATGGCATCCTAGCAAACTAACACATCTGTCTTCCAAGGGTTTCTATGTCCAACATTTCCTCCAACTCTGCTCCTGTTATTTCTTATTTCACAGCCATGTCACACACTCGTCCAAGTCTCTTGAGTAAGGCTGTAAACTCTTGGATTAGGGTTTTAGCACTTCTCTGCACTGAGGAAGAGGTGGAGCATCCAGTTTGCCTTACACACATGGGACGGTAGGGGGCGACAGAATCAGAGGCAGGAGTTCAGAACTGGCAGGACATCCTGGAGATTTTGCTGGGCTCCAGTGATGAGGATAGGCGAAGAGCGGGAAGCTGCTGAAGAGGTCACTGCAAATCCCCTTCTCTTTCAAGACCTGATGGGATGCTATCAGTCCCAAGTAATCAGAGTGAACTGTGTTTTCCTCTACAAAGCATGCAACTGTGGTCTGCTTTTTATGTGGTGTATCTAGTTAACATAGTAAAACATATGTGATTACTATGTGCCACGTATTAAAGATGCTGTAGAGGTTAAGGAGGGGGAAAGAAACACACACCGAATGCCTTCCATGTGTCCGGCACCATGCTAGTGAGTTTAGACTTGCAGTCTAATTTATTCTCAGACCAACCCCCAAAACATTAGGCAGTATTTTTTCCATCATTACAGATATAGAAACTGATTAAATAACTTTCCTGAGACCACAGGCCAGAGATTCAAAAGGAGTCTGACTTCAGATTGGATTTTCCTACCACACCACCAGGGGGTGTCTCAAAAAAGGAGTGACATCTCAGAGAGCCTGAGTCTGGGCTCTGGGAGATTTAGGATTTGTGTTTGTACTTAGGTTGTTCAGAAAGTGACCTGGGGTGACTTCACTGGACAGTCCTGAATGAAGACCAAAATTCCTTTCAACTCCAAGCGTCCTGGGAGAGCAGGTTTACATCCCTCATCCCTAGTTTCCCGCTTGTCCTATGGGACAGGATTGCTGTCCCCTGAGGGAACTCCAGCTAGCGAAGGGTCTTCTCTAGCTCCACTGAGAGCTACAGCATCTATAGTATTCTTGAAGGGGCTGAAATTCAGCAAACGTGGGTTCTGGGCCTGCTACTTTCTAGCTGTGTAGCCGAAGCCCAGCTGCATCTCTGTTCTGGCTCTGGGTCTTCATTCTCTCATCTGGGGAGAAATCGACCCTGACCACTGCATGTACCACTGCCCAGCACTCCTTCTACAACTTAGACCTGAAACCCGGTGATTATAAATTCATTCCTTTATTTTGAGAGTTGGTATCTATTGAAACACAAATATATTCCCCAGGCAAGGGCCATGCTTAATCGTGAGTAAGTTTCAGATGGTTTACAGAGACTGGATTTTGAATGGACAGGAGAAAAGGAAGAGAGTCTGAGGGCATTGGCCACAGGTGAGATGCCCAGATCTGAGAGCACCCCCAGGGGAAGGTCCGCCTCCCCAAACCACTTCACAGTGGTTGGTGCCTGACACATGGAAGGCATTCAATATGTGTTGCTGATACCAGAGACTCAGAAACAGGGCACTGGCACTCATAGTTTTTGCTGCAACCATTCAGTTCTCCTCTCTGAACCTCAGTTTCCATATCTGTCCAGCCATTGTCTACCATAGCTGGATTCAACTGGATTCAGCTCACAGCTTGACTAAGGTTGCCTTCCCACCAGCGTTAGTACGGCCATTAGCATGGATACAGTCCCATCAGAGGAGGCAGACTGAGCTCTGCCTGGCAACCATTACCTGCCTCGCTGTCCATTCTCCTGGGTGGACCTCTGCCCTCTCTGAGCATCTTGGCTGGGAGTTGGTCTGTGCCTTAGCTTCTAACCAGAAGTTGAGGAGCAGGGCTGGAGGTGGAAACACCAAGGAGGAGAATTGTTTTCCTTTTTACTATGGAGCAGTGGAGAGGGACAGGGTTAACCTTCATTTCTGACCCTGAGTTGTGCCACCCTGGGCATGCTAGTGAAATAATTGACATTCCACTATTATTGGGAGGCATCCTTGTCCTGGTCTGCTAACAAGTGGAATAATAGCTATTATTTATTTAAGCAATTACCTCAATTGATATTTGCTTTCCTTTTTATCTTTCTCATATTCTGACTTCCCAAGCTTTGAGTGAGAGAGGCAAAAACACCCAGGAGAAGATAGCACATATTCACACAGCACTTTACAGCCTAAGGAACACTTTTATATTCACTGTTTAATTGAATGCCCATGGTATCTCTGGGAGAATGGTCATGGCTGGGTGAGATTCTCTTCCTGTAGTTCCATAGGAACCTGCTTCTCCTTTTATAGCTCTGGCAATAATTTTAAGTCTTAATGTCTGTCTTTTCTAATTAACTGTATTTCATGAGATCAGGGGTCACGTCTCTGTTCACTGCTGTGTTCCCAAAGCCTAGCATATAACTGCTGCTGAAAAAAAAATTTGTTTTGATTCCTGAATAGATGAAAAATCTCGCTGTTCCCACTTTATAGATGAGGCAACTGAGGCCTCAAGAAGCGAAGTGACTTTCCCAAGTTCATCTAGCTAATTGATGGCAAAAATGGGATCCTTTCTGGCTCCTAGCTGAGAAGGTTGAAAGGGTGGGCAAGGGTATCTGTGGGAAGTCATCTGCCTCCTGCCAAGCCTTTGGAGTGGAAGGCAACTCCAAAGAGAGAAGAGTGTTATGTCGTCTATCAGCACTCGTCACACTGCCTTACAAGTGAATGCCTGTGTGTCTGCCTGCCTCAACCCGGCCCTGACCCAGAGTGGGAATGTCCTAAGGACAGGGCTGTGTTTAATTTCCATCTGTGTCATCCGGGTCGAGCATGATGCCTGGTATGTTATCAGTACTTAATATGTTTTTGAGGACTGAATGACGGATTGATGGATGAACCTTCCAATAGCAGCTCCAAATGTCTTGATGTTGTAGGTGCAAGGTCAGGGTGAAGCTGCTTGAAGCCAGGCTTGGCTCTGAGTGGAGACATTATGAGGTGTTGTTGATAGTGCTGGGTATTGACCAAGTTCTCGGAACTGTGAGCCCCAGAGCACAGGGCCTGTGGGAAGCCTGCGAGACACTTCCACCGGATCCACCCGAGCAGGATGGACTCGCAGAGGCCATCGTGTCCAGCCTCCTCGTCTTCCACTGGAAGACACACTGCTGCAGAGGGGCAAAGTGACTGCCCAAACCCAGGCACCACTCCACGCGACATTCTGGTTCCTGAGGGCCTGCAGAACCAGCTGGTGAGAATAGGGTGCTCATTCTCTAGTCATCAGAGGAGTCCTACAGGGGTCAAGGCAGGGTCACAAAGATTAGCCATCAGGTTCATTCTTGCTTTCTCATGCTCTTTGGGGCAGGACAGTGTTTGCCCTCAGTGCTGTCTTCCAGGTAGGCACCAGGAATGCCTGGAAGTGTCACTGACACTCAGCTCTCACCTGGGGGTCTTTCCTGCTGTGGCCTTACCTCCTGCACCCCCTAGAACCACTGACATCACGTAAAGCTGTGGGGTTATGTGAGAGACAACACCACTCACAGGGTGGCTTTAATTGTCATCAACATCATTATTTGGTTATGTTTACATTATTATGATAGTTATTATTGCATTTTATGGATCACCACATACTTTGCTATATGTGATCTCATTTGTTTGGGTAGCATATAGTTGGCCTCCATTTTATAGATGAGAACACTGGGGCTCGGAGAAACAGTGTGGTGTGTCCAAGGTTGCAGAGTTAACACGGCAGAACTGAGACTCAAGGGCAGATTTCCCTGTTTCTTATTCAGTTCACTCTGCTTAATGGATTCCTCTTCCACTTTAAAGATATGAATGGCTCACCACTGGTCATTGAGGCTTACACGCCTATTAGAATGGATTCCCACCACTCTTATCTCCTGGATCCCAGTGAGAAACGTGGAACCTGGTGACCCTCTTGAGCCTAGTGTTTCCAAGACAGGATCCTTCTATGGTGCTAGGATGGCTTGTGGGAGAGATACACATGGAAAGCCCCAGGAAAAGATAGGGCTGAAATGAGGAAATAGCAAAGGGTTCCAGGGCACCTGCTATGTACCACAAAGGATGCCCATGGACTGTGAAGTTTTCTAACTCAAGGGGCTTTCTACTCAGGTAAATGAGCATTTGTGTCTAAGAGTCTTGGGATTGAGGGGAGGTCACCTCTGTTCTGGGAAGCTGGCTTTAGCCTCATGTGTGAGTTGTCCAGATGCTCACAGAGGCTCACCCTGCTCTCTCAGCCAGCTCAGTGGCACGTAGATCAGCTCCTTTCCTCTCTCCTTCCCTTCTTTCACCCCCTCCTTCCCTCCTTTCCTCCTTCCTCCCTCTTCCAAAAATATTCAATGAGCATCTACTATGTTCCAAACATCCTCTGTGTTCTAAGGATTTAATAATAAACCAGAAACCTAAAGAGAGAAACTCTCTCCGGTACATAAAGAGTTTGGTCTAGGGACTAAGCTCTATACCAGAGAAACCCTGAGCACTTGGAATGTTGCAAGTGGGAACTGACAGAGGTTCAAAGTACTGGCCTCATCCAAAGGGCCTCCACAGAGTAACCCCCTTGGGAGGGCAGTAACTGAACCCTCATGCAGCTCCCTGGGGCAGAGGGGGACAGCAGCAGAAGCCAGGGGTCATTTTTCCCCTGAAATCTTCCTAAAGCCCGCTGGGCTTCCTGTCACTCAACTAGGCAATTAGCAGCTGAGAGGACACTCTATGGGCACTGCAAGACTCTTCCTTATGTTACTCTTCCCCAGGCTCCGCTCGGCTCAGATGTGGCCACTGAGGAGGCAGTTCAGACAATGGAGATGGGAAAGACATGGGAAGGACATGGGGCTCAGTGGCTGGAGTTCTGAGTGCTGGTTCTGGCTTCTGGAGCCAGTTTCATCCCCTGGATGAGGAGGGATGGGCCAAATCTCTGACAGACTCCTGGTGACCTGTGGAGTCTAAGAATAACTCAAGCAGGACCTGGTGTCACTCAATTTATCTAATAAGGGATCCAGAATTTCCAGTGCTTAAAAGCTCCTGTTTGCCTGGCATCCCAGGGAGACCAAAGCAACACACTGATGAGAAGTGACTTCATCACAGTTTCCACCTGTATCAGACTGAGTCAAGGTCAGAACCTGCTGCACAGTGACCAGGCTGGCCTTGTGGGCCTCCTCCCTCCACGACAATGACGACAAGCTCTCAGTCTTTCATTCCTTCATTCTTCACTCAACAAGTATTTGCTGAATGCCATGAACTCTGTGCTGAGCCTTGAGGATACACAGTGATGAATAACCCCAGCATCTGTCTCCAAGCACCTCTGAGTATTTATGATACACAGCCTCTGTGATATCCCCCAGCATCATGGCGGAGTGCCCAGACCCCACTGTGGGGAGGCTCAGAATCTAATAAAGAGGTGATCCTGTTGGGGAGCACAGAGAGTGCCAGGCACCTTGCCAGGGAGGCATTCCATTACAGGAGCCAGTGCTGGGGCTGTCTCAGAAGGTTTCCTAGAGAACAGGAGCCTGAGAACATGCAGGAGTGGAGGAAAAAGGGTGTTCTAAGCAGAGGGTGCATGCAGGCGCATTCAGGGATGGTAATAATTTGAGGAGGCTGTAGTGTCCATATGGTGCAGGGACATAAGGCTGGGCAGGTTGAAGCTGCCAAGTTATGAAGCATCTAGGCACCATGTGGAGGAACTTGACTTTTTTTTTCCTCTGTGGGTAATAGGGAGCCCTTGAAAGTTTTAAATAGACTCAGACTTACCTTTTAGAAACAGAAATGGTGAGGGTCTGTCTGAGGAGAGGAGACAGTAGGACTGGGAGGAGGAGCCTGGGTGCATGATTAGCCGTGGAGGTGAGGAAGAGGGAGAAGGTGGGATGCCTCTCAGCCTTGGGTCTTGGGGACATTTACTGAGGGAATTAAGGAGGCTTCAGAGGAGGTAACGATGATGGGTCCTATTTGCATTGATGACTGTAAACTGTGGAATGTGGTTTATGTCGTCAGAGGGGAGGGTAAAAGAAAAGGAGTTGGGAGGAGGGAGGAGAGGTCCTTATGATGGAGGGCATGGCAGAGGTGGAGGGACAGAGGATGAGTAGAGGGGAATATGTAGAGGGGAAGGGACTGAATTCCCTGGGGGGAGTAATCTGCAACCCTAGGACAGACATAGCCATATTCCCAGATTGCTTTTTTGGATATTGGTGAAAAGCCTGGCACACGGGCAGCAGGAAATTCTTGGGCATTTCATCATTAACCTAGAGACTTCAGGCATGTGTGAAATTGCTCCGACTCCTGTAACATGACTCAGTCATACTCCGCCCGTCAGACACCGGAGCATGACTGAGCAGGCTCAGAGAAGTCCTTGTACCTCAGGGCAGGGAGAGCCCAGAGCTGAGCGGGCATAGGTGGGTGGGATTGGGAGAGGGGTGGAAAGAGAAGCCCCAACCTATAACCATAAATACTAGTTGCTGGGATACGTGGGTGTCTTTCCTCTTTGTTACAAGTGAGATTCACTTTCTGCCCTGTGTTTTTAAGTTATCAACAAAATCACCACTACCTGAAGTAGAATGTCCTGTAGGTGGGAAGAGAGAATTGCATTTGCTGTTCATTTCCCATCTCTGTTCATTTCTTCCTTCCCTTCTTCTCCTTTCCTTTTTCCCTTCCATCTATCTATCCTTCCTTCCCTCTTTTCTTCCTCACTGCCTTTCTCTCTCTTCCCTATTTACTATGCTTACCATGTATCCACACTAGAGCTAACCAAGCCCCAGTTTTACAAAGTTAAATTAAATTTCTTTAGTCTTTGGAGCATTGACATAGTCAATTGAGCTTTGAAATCTTGATGGGGAAGACAGTATCTTTGGGTGGAGGGAAACTTTTTTCCCAATTGTGGGTGCAAGATCTGCCTCTGGGGTGCTAATTTCAGCTCAATAAACACTGGGTTTTTTCCATACATGGGCCATGGTTTGAGACAACCCACTGGAGGTGAGTGGCTCGGAGCAAAGCAGGACTCACATCCTCAGTCCCTTCTGGAGTCAAGACCTGGGAACCCCGAGGCAAACAGGGTACCAAGGCTGACGCTTGTGTGGGCCTCAATGTCTCCTTCCCTCCACTTGGCTCCATTCAGCTCATGTTCCTAAGGCATCCAGTATTTTCCTAGCTCCATGCTTTGAGAAATTAATAGAAGGATAACACGTAGCTCCTGCTTCCAAGGAGTTCAAGATCTTGCAGGTAAATGATGTCCACATATGGAGCAGGCAGTACTGTGCAGGCTGTGATTAAACATCTGAGAAGCGAGTTGGCCAGTGAGGCTACTGGAGACCAGGTAGGCGGTGGTGGCATGTGAACTGTAGATGGATGCAGAAGAAAGGGCCATTCTGAGCCTCAGGAGTAATGGGACTGTGTATAACTCACTTCTTCCTTATGCCTACAGAGCCACGCATGGTGCCTGGTGCTTAGTGGAAACCAAAACACCTGCAAAATTAAATGAAAGCATCAAATGTCACTTCTGATCCTTTCAGTCTATTTAGTACCTCTGTGTTAATTTAAACAGCGTATCATCCAAGTAATGCATATTCATTGCAGAAAATCAGAAAATGTAGGTAAGCAAAAGAAAAAGAAAAGGGCACGATCCCCCACCCAGAATAAATTGCAGTTAATATCTTAATATGGTCAATCCAAGCTTTTTTTTCCTGATTATTTACCTACTCTCTATATATACCATACATATATATAATAGAGAGAGAGACTTACATAAATGAATTTTGCATGTTGCTTATACTACTGTAACTTGATGTACACCTTTTCCTTTCTAATCCACTTTGCTTAACCTTTGGTCCATACCCATCAGAGTCTGCTTGTATTGCAGTTCCTGGGGAACACCTGTCTCCACCACTGGACGGACAGCTCTTAGCGGGCAGTGCTGATGGCTTCCCTATGTTTGCCTCCCCACTGCCTAGCCCAGGACTAGCTCCCCGTGGGTCATCAATGTAAGCTAGGAGAACTGAAAACAAGCCCTGCCGAAGGCAATCCACTGATGAAGGCAAATGGGCAGATTAAGCAACTGTGAGGGACAGCCCAGTTGCCCAGTTCCCTGGAGGCAGGCACATGGTATACCTGCCACTGGATGGAGGTACCCTTACCCTGGTGTGATGGGATGCCTAGCCTACTTGCAGCCAGCCCCTCCCTGTTGCCTGCTTCACGTCACCTGTATGCTTGGTCTCCGTCCTCTCCATCTGAGAAAACAAGGTACCTCGGTGTGTGTATTTCCAGGAGCCTCCTTGGCTATTTTTACTCCCTCTGAGTCCCACACCCCGGATATTTACCTGCTCTCCGAGAGGAGGAATCCTCCTTTCTCTGTTTACTCACTCTGGAGGCTCCCATGGCATCCTCGCCTCCAGGCTCCAGCTATGGAGATGCTCTCCATAGAGAAGATAACACTGTAGCTGGCAAGGGCCCCAGGAAACCTGAGCATCCCACGTGCCAGGGTGAGCAGACCTGGCTCGGGGTCCGGAGGTGAGGCTTTTCCAGGAAGTGCGCACACACACCTGGGGGCCCCAGGCAGCTCATGAATCAATCAGTCTCTGATGTCCTTGCTTGCACCCACGTCTCTGGCACTCATTACTTGCAGGTGGTGGTGCGCAGGAAGGCAAGAAGAAAGGTCTGCAGCTAGAAACCAGACTGCTAGAGGCCCTTCCACTCAGCACTTTGTTCACTTACGACAGGAAGAAAGCTCCATTTTAAGGCCATATTGCAGTATCTTCTCTGAAGAGGAGCATCTACGGACTGCTTTTGTGCATTATATTCTAACCCCCTAGGATTTTGGTCTGTGCACCCCTTCTATGACAGGATGCACAGGCCCTGGGCTAGAGGTCGCTGTGATTCGTGAAGCAAGCATGAGGTATAGAGTCCAAAGAGCTGGATTTGAACCCTGGTAACTTCTCTTAACATCTGTGTGACCTTAGACAAATTTCTTGGCCTCTTTGTGCATTGATTCTATCTTTGAATAATAGGGGTAGTAACCCTCTCTTCTACAAAATTGGGCTGTTGTAAAGATTCCAGTAAAGGAAAGAATGCACAAACACCTCATAAATGGTAAAATGCTCTCCAGAAGTTAAAGAATAAGAAACCCTCATCTTCCTGAGAAGAGGTGCAAGTAGTGTCTTGAAAATTCAAATAAGCCCAAAGTGATGGCAGGTTGTCCATCCTACTCTGCGGAATTTTTCAAGCTCCAGTCCAGGAAATAAGTAGCTGGGAGCTTTAAGCCCAGCGGAGGGCCCCAGGAATGCACTGGCAACCATCATGACATCTCTGTTTTCACTGATGATGGTGAGGACAAGACTAATAATGACCGGAATAAGAAGGGCTAAAAATTACTGAGCGCTTTTTATGTGCCAAGTCTAGGGCGAAGGGCTTTGCAGGCATTATCTCATGGAGTCCTCATACAACCGGCATGGCCATGAGCACTGTTATTATCCTCATTTTATGGCTGAGAAAACAGCTCCAAGGGGTCACATAGCTAGCAAGGGGTAAAGCTGGGACAATCCAGACAGCACTTTATCTGTAAGAATTTTCTCTGTCACCTCTTCACTGAGCTTCCCTTGGCCCGATGTCAGCCTCAGAGGCATTGAGGATCCTCTTGGTTGGTTTCTATTGCTGCTGTAACAAATTACTGCAAATTTAGTTGCTTAAAACAACACACAGGTATTACCTTATAGTTCTGTAGGTCAGACTGGCATACATAGGTCTCACTAGGCTAATATCAGACTGTTGACAGGGCTGTATTCCTTCTGCAGGCTCTAGGGAAAAGTCTATTTCCTTGCCTTTCCCAGCTGCTAGAAGCTGCTTATATTCATTGGCTTCTCTTCCCTTCCTACATTTTCAAAATGCCTCACTCCAACCTCTGCTTCTGCTGATAAATCTCCCCTCTCCGACGTTGACCCTTTTGCCTCCCTCTTATAAGGACCTTTGTGGTTAGAGCGAGCCCACCTGCATAATCCAGGAAAATCTCCCTATTTCAAGATCCTTGACTTAATCACATCTTCAAAGTTCCTTTTGCTGTGTACGGTGATATATTCACAGGTTCTGGGGATTGGAATGTGGACATCTATGCACAGGAGGGGTGGGAATTATTCTGTACACTATTCAGACTTTACATCAGGGCAACAGTGACCAGTGGAAATAAGACAAATAGAAAAAATCCCTTTCCAGTGTCAAACTCCAGAATCAGCCTGTAGTGGGTGAGAGCAGCACTGTGCAAAGCCCCTCACGGAGGCAGTTCCCCAGCCACAGTCCAGCAAAGAGAAGCAAAGGGCTGTCAGGGACAAATGTTTTCAGGGCTTCCAAATCTGTCCAGGGCTGGAGGTGTTCAGATGACCTGATGGACATGTCTAGTGTTGCTGACCATCAAAACCTGAGGTGGTTGTGCAACCTCATGCTCACAGAGTGCTGGCAGGTTATGACGACTTCTTCCAGGAGTTTTCCTACAGGAAGACAATGTACCTGCCAACATTGACACTCAGGTTTCTCTTTGTAAGTCGATGTCATCACAGTCTCTTGTGAGTTAGGTGCAGTGAATCAGTGTCCACAGGATTAATCAGCTCAGGGGCATGGGCTAAGGAACTTAGCCATGCTAAGGCTAAGAGTTGGACTTCTGGGCTAAGGAACAGTCATCCAGATAGTGCTATGCTGGGGAGGGTTCTTGGGGGTCTGCCAGCTGGCCTATCCCTGGAGATGCCAGACACTGCCTTTTCAACACAGGTACTCAATCCCTGGTTATTTAGTAGAGGTAATGATCACTTCCAATTTTTTCAGATGTGCAATTCAGGCTGTGATTCAGCATATTTATTACTATTTTCACTCCAACTTCAATAGCCATGTTTAACAAGCAAATTTTATAAAATAAATCTTGCTAGAAAAAATCACAATAAGAAATAAAATACTATTCAAGAGGCAAACTGTTATGATGGAGAGAGGGCAGATAGCAGGGTTTGAATTCCATCTCTGCTCCCAGCTCTCCATGTGATCCAGGGAAAGCCTCTTTCCATCTCTGAGTCTCAGGTTCCTTTTCTGTCAAACAAGGGACATGATCTAAATCAGCAATTATCAATCCCAGTGGTGCAGCAGAGCCACTTGATGGATGTCTGGAGAATATCAAAGCCTAGATCTCACTGGGGTTGAGAAACACCGGCTCTGAATGATGGCCAAGGTCCTTCCATGAAATGTCTAGAATTTGTCAATGAAAATCTGGGTTTGGATTTGTTTGAGGCGTCCATCTTGCTTGCTGAATAGTAAATTCAACTGAACAAGGAAATGAAAACTGAACACCTGCTGCCTACAATGCATTAAATTAGACCCCTTAGGGATTCCTGCACTAAAGACCTTACCATGTGGTCAGATAGGTGGTCATGTGCCCAAACAATTATAAGTAAAAGAGGATGGACATTGTTCCTTTTAGAATTCACCAAACCCATGTGTTAAATGGGTAATTCCTTTAACTTTTACTGGGATTCCTTTTCCAGAAATTCAGAGCCTGTGTTCTACTTTCTTGCTTATACTTCTCCACAAGGAGGGCAGAGACAGATCTGATGCATAGAGATTCAGTGGCCACAGGAGCCTACCTGCCTCCCAACCCCATAGTCTTTATCTAGGACTACTCTGAGTGCTGGAATTTAGAAGTGACACAGCATCAGGTTTCATTTGAAACATTTATTGAATGCTTACTATATGCCAGGCACTATTACAAGAGTTTTACATATATTAACTCATTTAATCTGCACATGACCCCATGAAATAAACACTACTTTTTTCACCATTTCACAGGTGAGGACAGTGAGGTGGAAAGCTCATGTCACTTGTTCAAGGTCACACCACTGGTAAGTGGGGAGCTGGGATTCAAACCCAGAGACTGGTTCTAGAATTCATGCTCCTAACCACTTATAAATAGATTCTGTGCCCTTCATGCAATGTTCTTATGGCTACCAAAAATAATCCTTCCAAACAATGAATAACATGGGAAATGTTGATGTTAAAATGTTAAGTGAAAAGTTAACAAAATAAACTCATGTAAGTACTATGAGAAAGACTATGTAAAATACAAACAAAACTCAAATAACAACAACCAAAAAAACACTATATATAGAAAAAAAATGACTGAAAGGAAAATAGTAAAATAGTAACAGTATTTTAGGGATGGGATTATGGGTGATTTTAAAACTTTTCCTATTTTTTTGGTGTTTTTAAATAATGAGTATGCTTTCTTTATAATCTCATTCCCTAGTGGCAAGCAAATACTCTTAATATTTTGCTATAAGAAAACATTAAGTCTAAGCTCTGACATCATAAAAATTAGTTTTGGTTTCAAAATTGGCGGGTCAGTAATTTGAAATTTAGAATATATTTTCTCATGGAAATAAGGATAGCCATAGGGATTAGTTTTTTCTTTTTTAAACTTGCAGTTCTAAGAACTGTGCTAAGAACTTCATCTGTATTTCTTTATTCAGTGGATTAGGAATGTTTTCAGCTCCCTTTTCCAGTGATGGTTAAGTAACTTGCCAGAGGTTGCACAGGTGGAGAGAGCAAGGGTGGGAACTGTTGCTGGACATCCCTCTCCAGGGTCTGTGTTACACCTGGGCTGATGCTTCTCACGGCAGCCCATTTCAACGAGCATGAAGCTAAGGTACTACCTTTTTCTCCCAGTCTTATTTTCTCCCACTGCAGCTTTCATTGTGAATATGCCATATTTTGGCCACCCTTTCCAGCTAAGTCAATTTTGGTAACTATCCTGGGGACCCAGCTTTCCCTCAGAATACTATCTGCTGAGAAAATAAGCTTTGGATCCCACCATGGGCTTTTAAAACCTATATACTCCTGCTCTTCACCTCTCCCATCCAAAGATGAATCTTCTCCTGAGGTCCTTCCCAGGTTGGATGCTCTTCTCTTATGAATGACTGGAACTGGTGCCTCACTTCTGGAAACCTCCAGATGAGTCGAGAGCTTTTGCTCCACCCTCAGTATACACCTGGTCTTTGCCACCTCACCTGGAGCTGGCCAAAGGCCCCTTCTTTAACACGAGTAAATAAACCATTTTAAAGGCATTTGTTAGTGCTGAATCAGTATTGTTTGTGAGCTCTTTTGGAGCATCAAATTCAGGCAAGGAGAGAAGCCCAACCACCCACACTGTCCGCATTAGATCTGCCTAAAATAACATCATTGAGATATCAAACATTCTTAGTTCTGTTATGGCATCATCTAGGAATGAAAAAAATCATGTTAGATTATTTCCCTGGGCCTACAATTTTATTTTGGATCCCTATTATTATTCTAAAAAGGGCCATTTAATTTCCATCTTGGGAATTTTCTCCTTCAGTTCCTATACCAAAGAGAAAACAGAACTTCTGTTCATCCCAGAGGCGTAGAGCCATACTGGCCCAGCTCAGAAAATAGAAAGCATAGCAGAGCTGCCTGTGAGATAGATAGGTGCCATGCGCAATTCACAGAGCTTCCTCACCATCCTAGAGGCCTGCAGTTCTCATGGGATCTTCCTGTGGATTAATACTTGAGATGTTTATGGAGGGAGGAACTGGGTCCGTGGGATGCGAGGGGAGGGAGTCACCCATGCCTTTATGAAATATGCTTCTAGCTGCCCGCACATGGTCTGCACCTCCTGATGCTAGGTCAGGACTGAATCGTATAAAAGGCAAAGCTTCTCACAGCACCTCAGTCTACCTGTCTCCTGAGTGATCTGCTGCAGTGCCTGAACCAGGTAGAGTGCCTCTCAGGACCAGGATGAACTCTTGGTGCCAGTGTTTTGGGCAGAAAGAGCCCCTGGGTGGAGGTTGAGGCCATTCTTGAAGAAAGACAAGGATAAAAGAGAATTTTGGAAGGGAGGATTCTTCTGGAAGGGGAGGATAGAAGGTAGGTAAAGGGAATGAAGGACTGATGTCTTTCTGAACTTCCAAGGAATTCGTTTGAAAATATGGAGTTACAAGGTGGAAATCATTTGCATCGTTCTTGTTACTGGTCTTGGGAGACTGGGTTTTTAAAATCTGGTCATCTTAGGCCAGGCGTAATGGCTCATGCCTGTAATCCCAGCACTTTGGGAGTCCGAGGTGGGCAGATCAAGAGGTCAGGAGTTCGAGACTGACCAACATGGTGAAACCCCGTCTCTACTAAAAATACAAGAATTAGCCGGGTGTGGTAGTGCACACCTGTAATCCCAGCTAATTGGGAGTCTGAGGCAGGAGAATCATTTGAATCTGGGAGGTGGAGGTTGCAGTGAGCCGAGATAACACCACTGCACTCCAGCCTGAGTGACAGAGCAAGACTCCATCTTAATAAATAAATAAATAAATAAATAAATAACTTCTGGTCATCTTAGAGATAAAATCTTGTGAAATTATAGTTCAATTTTAAGGGCAAGGAAGTGACCTTGGGCTTGTATTGTCTTTCAGCTTTATTCAGCTCCTACAGAGATGTCCTGCCAGCAGAGCCAGCAGCAGTGCCAGCCTCCTCCCAAATGTACCCCTAAATGTCCTCCCAAGTGTACTCCTAAGTGTCCTCCCAAGTGTCCCCCAAAATGCCCTCCCCAATGCCCAGCCCCATGCCCACCTCCAGTCTCTTCCTGCTGTGGTTCCAGCTCTGGGGGCTGCTGCAGCTCTGAGGGTGGTGGCTGCTGCCTGAGCCACCACAGGCCCCGCCGGTCCCTCCGACGCCGACCTCAGAGCTCCAGCTGCTGTGGCAGTGGCAGTGGCCAGCAGTCTGGGGGCTCTGGCTGCTGCCATAGCTCCGGGGGCTCCGGCTGCTGCCACAGTTCTGGGGGCTGCTGCTGACCTGGGCCATGAGGAGCATGAAGGAGCAGCACTGGCAGAGCCCAGGTGCAGAAGATCTGTATCAGCCTGAGGCTTCTTTTCTCTCATTTCCCATGGAAGGACTTCAGAAATGCCTTAAGTTCTCCTCTTTATCCTGCCCATGTTCACTCCATTGTGGGGTTGAGGTCTAGCCTGTGATATTTTCTGGCCTGACTTTCCCTCTCAGACATGGTTCTTTGGAAAACTAGGTGTTGTAATTCAGTTATGAAGCTATTTTTTCTGTAACAATAAAGCTTTTTATTCCTGATATCACTGCCTCCTGATTTCATTGTTTGCCTCTCCCACTCCCTACCTACTGCATCAAGCCATCTTCCCTTCCCTTCTCTTAAATGCAAGCAAACACTTTACAAACTTGTTTGGGGAGCACATTTTGGCAGCGAAGCTACTCAAGACTCTGGAAAACAATATTCCCTTCTATGCACTGGATTCTGGAACTTTAAGCTTGAAGGAAAGAATCATGTCTGAGACCATTACACCAGACACAAGATTGTATGAGGATAGCCAGGAATGGGTTTGAAGAGAAGAGGATGGTTGTACTCAGAAGGGTCAGACTCTGAGAGGGTTTCCTTCAAGCATGGGTCACAGTTTGAAAAACTGCTTGTCCTCTATTCATGGGGAATAAGATTGTCTGAAGTGCTCATACTGCGCTATAATAAATGGACACTCTTTTCTGATGGATTATAAGCCCAGGTGTTTCCATCAGTTGGCTAGAGGGAGAGCTGGGTGGGCAGTGAGTGAGTTTTAGAGGCAGGTATGAAATGTCTGAGCACATTTTCCCTGCATGCTGAAATTCTGGATTTGAATCTGGGTAAAGAACTGAGAAAGACACACTTCTCTGCAAAGACTGTCTCTATGTGGTTGGGACGTGTGTGTGTGTTTGTAGTGAGAGGTATAAGAGTACAGGGGTTTTGGTCCCTGTGTTGGCTTCTCCAAGTAACATTTCTTTAGGAATGGGATGGTTCCTTCAGGAGATACTCATAAAATACCTAGAAAAGATAACTAAAAAATTTAATTCCAAATCAGCCTTTTATATAAAAGATAAACAATTGATGCCTTCTTTGATAAGAGTTAACAGTGATAAATAAAGTAAGTTGGTTTATGAGATCATAACATGCCCACAGAATGAGTAGGCACTTGCCCAGATGATCTCCTTACACTGATTCCTACCAAACACAGCCTTCTTCACTTTTTTTTTTTTTTTAAAGAATTTCGCCCATTTTCCCAGGGGAGATCCTGCCTCTGTCTTGTTATTTCATTACTTCCTTCTCTGTTCTAATATTGACTTTACTTTTTGGAATGTCTCACCTATACTCACCAACAGGTGCTCTAGAACTGGCAACCTGTTAATCAGGCTCTAAATCCACGTTAAATGAAACTGGTATCTTTTGTGCGTATTCCCTCATGCCACTCCCAGCTCACTCACCCCCAAACCTGTCTCTCATCCTTAATTCTTGAATTCTTAGTCTTGGACTTCTGTTACAGTTCACATTCATAGTTGTGGGCAATTGCATTGATTAAGAAGCAGTTCCGAAGTTGATTGCCAAAGTATCCTCCAATTCTTAAAAATTAGTTATTCTAAAAACACTATTTATCATGCACACTTTCGACCTTTGGAAAGAACCTTCCTTTCCTTTCCTTTTATTTTCCTTCCTTCCTTCCTTCCTTCCTTCCTTCC
>NW_012098643.1:608669-613295 GCF_000951045.1 Mandrillus leucophaeus | reverse complement strand
GTAGGATAAGAAGCAGGAGTCCCACAGGCTGACTTGCCTTTTTGCAATTGGGCCACTGTCCTGCACACATGTTTCTCTTAGTCATACCACGCTGTATTATGGGGATATGGTAACCTGACTACATTCACAACTTTTCTGGTCTTATGGTTCCTTAACTTTGCTTGGTTTTTCTTCCTGTCTCCAGTGACAGAGAGAAATCGCCCCTGGGATTCCCACAGGTGCATTCCTGTCATCATCTTCACTCACTGCATCTTGAAGCATATGGATGAAACCCAGCAGGCTTATTGCATAGCTTGTGGTCTGCCCTGGGGAGCCAAGGACCAAGAGCCAGAGAGATGAGAATCAAGATAAAAATAGGTGAACTGCCACCTACCAAGTAGATGACTACACAGGAATTGATGTGTGGGCAAGTTGAGCCGTGTGTGTGTGTGTGCGTGTCTGTGTACACTGAAGACAAGGGCACAAGGGGTTCCAGACCTCCCTGCATTTGAGCCCCATGACTTCTCTTAGCATACACACAGCCTCCCAGGTACCAACAGTGCTCTGTTTGGAAAGTAAACATGCCATAGCAATCCTGGCACCTCTGTGAAGTGACTTAGATGCTCACGTGCACCACCTACAGCGCTACCTGAGTGATGAATGTCTCTGGGATGTGAGTGTCAGCTGAGCATGTCTGTTGGGAAATGGGCCCCTCCCAAGAGCCCGAACCTGAATACTTGTTATAAAAAGGTTCTCTGACTGGACACTGCTCAATCCACTGCCTAGCAGGTGGCCCATTCCAGCCTGAGAACGTAGTGAGTCTTTCAGTGGAGCCAGGGTCCGGTAAGTCTCCTCGCAGGGTCTTGGGGAGAGGGTGGGATGAGTTGAGGGCACAGCGGAGGAGAAAACAGAACACAGGCAGCAGATAGATGCGGAAGGGGTGTCCTACAAGGCACCTAAGCTTCCAGTGAGCCAACCTCTTAAGGTACTAATGAGGACATAAAGGCAACACAGGAGGTGGCTTTTGCAAGGGTACACAGCAAGTCCACAGAAGAGCTGTGACTAGAACCCAGGTCTTTCAGCTCCCTGGATGGGGTTATTTATATTGGCACAACTCTCCTTTCCCACATGGTTGTGGGGCGTGAGAGGCATAGGCAAGAAAGAATGATCAGGACCTGCTTCTGGCATGTGGATTATTTAGATCCAGCAGGTGGGACCGCGTGTTGGACTTGGGTGTTTTCTAAATGATGGGGTGTAGTAACTAGGAAGATACAAATCGAAGGTCGGTAGGAAAGTAAAATGAGGAAGAGGAAAAAAGTCAAGTGGAGATTTTGGACTGGATCATACAGATAAGCTGCCGCAGTGTGCTGTTTATTTTCCACTGTGGAGAACTTGAGCAGTCTTCTTCTAGTCAGAGAAAATGGAAATGCACTGATTCATTGCATAGATTGTGTCCTGCTCTGAGCATGTTTAACTCACTGGAAGCCCCTGCTTGGATTTGCTTTTCTGTGTCCCGCTCTTTCTGGGTACTTTTCCCCCTTTGTCCCAGGCCAGGCTGACTTGTACACTAAACCGAATCTCAAAAGCCCAGACAGAGTTCCACTGGTGGAAAGAAAAAGCCGGCTCGCCTTTGAAAGGCTGCATTTCTTCCAGGTTCGTCGTGAGGAGCTCCGCGATGTCCTCTCAACAGAGCGCCGCTTCCGCCAAAGGCTTTTCCAAGGGGTCATCCCAGGGCCCCGCTCCGTGTCCCGCCCCTGCGCCCACCCCGGCGCCCGCCTCCTCCTCCTCTTGCTGCGGCGGCGGCTGCTGCGGCTCCGGCGGCGGCTGCTGCGGTGACTCGGGCTGCTGCGGCTCCAGCTCCACCAGTTGCTGCTGCTTCCCAAGGAGACGCCGCCGGCAGCGGAGTAGTGGCTGCTGCTGCTGCGGGGGCGGCAGCCAGAGGTCCCAGCGCTCCAACAACCAGAGCTCAGGCTGCTGCTCTGGCTGCTGAGAGGCCCGCAGCCCCCAGCGCTGCGCTAGAGAAACCCGTCCAACCCAGAGCGAGCCCGCCCCGCTGCGGCTCCCACGCGGGGCTGAGCCTCGCAGTTTGCTCCGTAAAGCGAATTGCACTTTGATGTTCAGAAACCCACTTTGTTCTCAGCCACGCAAAACTCCCTGACTCCGATGTGATTTTTCTCCCCAGGGATTCACGAACCATGCGTGGAACACTGGACCCTACTGTCTGCACGGGTTTGCACACAGCAGGTGCTCAGTAAATGCCTACTGATTTGATTGTCTTTTGAAGATGTCATAATAAAGCTTCTACCTCCTGAGAACACCTTTTCTTATTTGTTCTTCATGCGTTTCTCCGCCCAGGTAGAAAGACTTGAAATGTTTGTGAAAGGCAGAATAGTATAATTCATGCCTGAACAAAAAGATGACTTTCTGATTGTTAATTATGATAGCAGCAATCAGATATCGACTGTTTCGAGGATTTTAATGACTTTACGTGACAAAGCTCTTGAGTATTCTCAGGACTTTATGTGGCACAATCTGATTCTCATAATGACTCGTGTAGGAGAGGTGCTGTTATACCCTTTTTACAAGAGAAACTGAGGTTAAGTATAATTTGTTCAAAGTCACCCAGCTGACGCCTGATAAAGAAGACAGGACATCTGATTCCAAGGCTTCATTGCTCTGCTGGGTCCTCACCTGGGCTTCCCAAGCCTTACCACCGAGGTGCTCCTCCTGACCACCGGGTTCAGGCAGCTGTGTGGCAAAAGTGTGTTTTGGCAACTCTTGGGGGCTTTGGAATCAAGCCAGCTGTCTTTTTTTATTTTTTAGTTTTACGTTTTATTTTATTTTTTATTTTTGGCGTGGAAGATTATTGACCTACTGCTTTGCTTGCTGGGGAGGAAATTTTTCCTAAGATGTGCCTTCCAGGAAAGCTGGAAACTACCCTCTCCAGGTCTCATTTGTGCAGCTGAAGCAGGACCAAGAGCCACGGTTTTCTGGGAGTCTCTGTGGTACAACATGTGTGCTCAGAAACGTGGGGGTCTCATTCTGTAGAGATGGTGGCTGTGGCAGCGGCAACGGGTGGGTCATTTTGCATAGGTCAGAAACCTATCCCTGTGGGCACAGGTTTTATCCGCTCATTTCAGGCACCAGGAAACAGGAGAACAATATCCTCTGCTGGGTTCAGAGGGAAGAGATAATCATGGTGATAATAATAGAAACACTAGTTACCATTTATTTGGCACTAACTTTATTTCAGGCACAAGTCAAGGCACTTTACATATATTATCTCACTTAATCCTCACAGTAATCTAAAAATATAGACATTCACTTCCCCACTTTTTATATGGGAGGAAATGGGTTTAGACCATTCCAGTGATTTGGCTGAAATCACAGAGCTAGTGAATGTCCCCAGATGGTGAGTGAGGGAGATGAGATTGAAACCGGAACCTGTGTGACTCCAAAGTCACGCCCTCACACTCAAAGACTCATGCTCTACTGTCTTAGAAATCACCATCACACAGGGAAGGGACACTTGGGTCTCTGGACACACCCAGGCTCTCAGAAAATTGCAGCTCGGCTTCTTGGCTGCTGCTCCCTTGGTGACCCAATGAGTGGGGAACTCTGTCATGGCATCCACCCAGCAGCTGCCGGCTGGGGGTGTCTGCTCAAAGGTGAGGTCGGAAATGCTCTACTGATTCATCCAGGATGTTTGATGTTGCGGCCAAATGACCCCCTGCCAGGGAGGCTCTGGAGGGCAGTCCTGCTCTGCCTGGGAGTGGCCCTTCCTTCCATGTCTGAGATTCTATGATTTCCAGTAGGAGGTGATTTGTGGAAGCTGTTTACAAACAGATGATATCACCCGTGAACCTGCCTCCTCACACCAGTGATGTGCGCTGAAACAGCAAGCCCTGGGACTTGGTGGGCAGTGGGTGGGAAGGAAGAACTGTCTGACTCAGAACAGACACACTGCAAAGCTAATCTGAGGGTGAGGGCTCAACCTGGAGCAGGAAGCTGAGGCCTGAGCTCTGGGAAAGAAAGGTGGTGACTCACGGAGAGACATTAGAGTCCAAATAGGAGCACATGCCCTGTACATGAGGCATTTGGGTCTCAAGTCAAATGGCTGGCCCTGAGGGTGGCGGTACCTCCAGGCCCACATGCTGCTGAAACCCAGCAGGCCAGCACACATGAACTTTGATGAGAGACATTTGAGTATTTTAAGAATAGTTTTATTTTGGAAACCTAGAAAGCAACTTTGGATGGTCTAGAGCTCTCTGCTCATGGTCCTTCAGGCTTTTCTGATTTCCAGCAGTAGGTAAAGCTGTATGTGTGGCCCAGGCACTCTCTGTGAGGTGATGGTGGTAGATGCTGAGCCTGTGGGAAATTTGGCAAAGTGAAGTCCTACTCAAAGGTTGTCACCTGGTACATGTGACAGGCAGAATCAGGTTTCTTATTATTTCTGGAAAAAATGGACATTATTATTAAATATATTTTATTCATGATAGCTCCAATTTCAGCTTAAATTATATTATTATAATGGTCATAATAACAACAGATATTTATATAGCATTTAGCGTTTATAAGGTGTTTCCACATATATTATCTCTTTCATAATTCTGTAACATAAGTATTACCATCTCTGTTTAACAGATC
>NW_012098643.1:593382-607049 GCF_000951045.1 Mandrillus leucophaeus | reverse complement strand
TCAGGTTTGTCAAAGATCAGATAGTTGTAGATGTGTGGGGGACTCCTAGAGTTTAAACAACCCACCTGAGGTTATCCAGCTGATACGTGTGGTCTCTATCTGGACCAGGCCTCCTAATGCCCTCTAAGAATGCCAGTAGCCACTTTTGAATATTCACTGAAATAATTGAATAATGACACTCAATTGATTATTTAGGGACAGTGCTGTATTCACCATTGCTTCCCTAGCATCATGCCAGGTACATATTAAAGGTCTATAAATAAGTGATTGTTTATTAGTGCATAATGTGTAAAGGCGTTGTGCTAAAGAATTCCATAGAGATACACAAAAGCATTTCTGGACCTCAAGGAGTTTATAATCTTATTCAGGAACTATGGTAAATCATCATACAGGATATAAATGATAACTCAGATCTGAAATGCAAAAAATGTCACAAGCAGAACACAGCATAGGCAACGGCTCTAGGGATTCAACTGAGTTTAGATGAGGCATTGTGACAGGACTTTGAATGAGGGCAAGTTACTGTGGACTGGATTATTTATAAGGCTTCATGGGAAGAAGGATCTGGGCTGGGTGTGAAGGATGGAAACATATCAGACAGGCAGAGATTCATTCATTTATTTGTTCAACTCCATCAGACACTGTTTATGGTTCTGGGACAGAACCAGAAATAAGACCAAGGCCCTGCTGGCATGGACCTCAGTTTCTGGAGTGAAGACAGACAAGAAAGGGAGCAAGGAAGTCAGATTATTTCACACCGTGAAAAGTGTTGTGATGAAAACAAAGAAAATAAGGGTATAAACATTAACTAGAGGTGTATGGGGATTTTAGATGGAGCTAGGCAAGGCCTCTCTGAAGACATGTTATTTGAGCAGAAGAAATAGGAGCTATGGCAAAGAGCAGGGAAGCCCGTGGTTACAGGGTTCCTGCATTCATGGCAGCCCAGGGCTGCAGGTGTTTGAGGCGTGTTTTCAGTTACATCGGCTCCACTAGAGAATTTCACTACTAGGAAAGTAACTTGGAATTCCAGTTTCTTGGCAGACTGATTTGCTAGTGAGATTGATCGTATGCTATGGGGTTGGCATTATTTCATTGGATCCTCACAACTCTCCTAAAAGGCAAGTTTTCCCCACATTTTGTTAGGAAAACTGAAAGACAGAGCTGTTAGGTAGCCATCCTAGGATTTCCCAGCTTGTAATAGGAAGAACAAGGTTTTGGAGTGGAGGCATTTGCCTCTGAAGTCAATGTTCTGAACACTGTGCTACAGTCTGCATTTCTGGGAAGAAAAGGAGTAGTCTCAAGCTTGGACTAGGGGAGGAGAAAGGGGACTCAAAGGAGTCGTGGTGATACTGAAAGACCCTGAGAGCACATCCTCAGAGAAGGAGACAGGAGGCCAGATCGTGGATGCTTTGGAGTGCCAAATCAAGGAGTTTCAACTATATCATATTTGTGGAGTGTAGTGATAGGAAAATGGCTTTGAAAGAAGTACATTAGAGAGATAAAAGTTGGTTTATATAACATTTAGAGTACTCTCTGACAGGACCCTAAGATTAAATAGGCAGCAATGGTTAGGATGCTCCAGAAGAGGAAGTTAATGGAGAGATTACCTCTGTGAGCAGGAGCAATGGCCCAGGCATGAAATGCAGATCTGAACCCAGCACACGGCAGTCATCACAAAAAGGAAATGACAAGCGTGAAAAGCATTTGTCCAGAAGGAAGAAGGGTAGAATCAGGTGATGTAGTGGGGTTGAGAAAGAGGAAGCAAGTGGGATATCTCTGAGGTTTTGTGCCTTGTGCCTGGGAAATGATGACAGCATTGACAAAATAGAGAAGTCAGGAGAAAGAATTGGTGTGAGAAAGAGAGGTAAGTTTGGTCCAAGATGTGTTGGGTTTGACATGCTGGCAGGACATGACCATGTGACAGTGATGTGGGGCTGGAACTTCAGACTCAGAATCCTTGAACACTGACATAAACACAATTAGGATGAATGATAATAAGCCATATGCAGCTTGGAGTCAAATCTTTGAGAATGAATGCAGTCCTATTTCTGCAGTGAAGGTTATGAGAAAACAGACTTGATCAGTCTTGTTCATTGCAGCAATCTCAGTGCAAAGAATAGAGACCTAGACAGTAAAGGCACTCGTGAATATGTGTTGAGTAAGTGAATGAATGAAACAGCAAGACGGAAGGCCCAAAACTTCAGTTGAGGGAGAAACTAAGCAGAAAGGAGGAAGTTGAATTCCAAGCAAAGGGGGTAAAGATGATGAAATCAGAGAAATTACTCAGAGATTTGGCCCAAACAATTCATATAAGGTTACTTTAAAGTCTTATGTTGTAGGAATCCGGGCAGAAGGGAACCAGGACAATGCAAGAATGCAGAAGCTAAAGAATGTCATCCAGTCAGGGTCTTCCTTCCCACTGCGTGATCCATCTTTGGTATCTTTAAACCACTGAACAGTTATAGTAGGAAATTCCATCTGAAGGGATAGCAGTTTCATCCTAACTAGGTAGAACGGGTTGAACAGGAAAACTGGCATTCACACTGAGTAAAAAATATCCTCTCTTCCATGGATGGCACTGCAGCAGGTCAGAATGATTTGGCCATGATAAATCTGAAACATATAATCTTGGCTCAGGATGAGTAACAGTCAACCCTAGGAAAGCAAGTATCTCTTCTTCTCTTATAAACATTGCATCAGAGCAAGAGTGAGGGGTATTAAGCCATCTTATTTAATGATAGATCTCATTCTTAAGGATTTATTAGTTCCATTGCCAATAATGTAGCTATATCAGCTCTGCATGTTTGGAAACTTAATTTGCAATTAATTTCAAAGGCCATTTTTCCATGGAGTGAAATAGGATTATATGTACTTGAAAGTCAGAAATTAAGCATTTCCCTCTACCTAAAATAATTTTCTGTTCATTAATTACTACAATATTTCATTCATAAACATTTATTGTGTACTTACTATATTCTAGGCACTTTGTGACACAAACAAATAACTCTTCTCCAATAGTTTAGTGGGAAAGAGTCAAATATCATAATACTGTGTAATTTGATAAATGCTTGAAGTCAGCAATGTAGAGAGGTGATGGCTCATTCGGCTGAGGCACTGGCAAAAGGTATTGTTTGAAGTTAGTCCAGAAGGATGAGTAGGAATTGGTCTGGCTGAGAACATAGAAAAGATATTTAATTTAAAGTAAACAGCAGCAATTGCAAAGGTTAGAAAGGTGAACATGTGTTTTATAGAAAATAATATTGCATGGCTGAAGCTCATGGAAGCCAGCGTAGGTGAGATTATATAGCTGGTCAGGGAATAGATAAAGCAGGGTCTTGTATGACTCCTGAAAACTCTTGGAACCTTATCTTGGAGGCGATGTGGACCATGACATTTTTGCGGCTTGATAGGTCTCTCTTTTGTGTTTTTAATTACACTGAAGTTACCTTAGCTTAAAAAGTGAGGACATTAGCACCATTTCTAGCCACCATGCTCACCTATCTTCTTTTCTTAGTGTCTTCCCCAAATTTCAAGAAGTGCCCTTCATAGTTTTATATTTTACTTAAATCTTTCTTAACCTCATTGAATAATGCTTGTCCCAGTAGCTATTCTGCTCGATCATTTCACCCCAGTCACCATGTCATCTCTTAAGTTCTGTGCTCAACAGTCTTTCTTCAATTCCCAGGGTCCCAGTCCTCTGGAAAACATTGCCCACTGTTGGTCAGCTCCTGCCCTTCTATTCTGGACACTGCACTGCTGTCAGTGTTTTATAATTCACCGGGATTTCCCCTCTCTCTTCTCTCCTAATATTTCTGCTAGTTCCAATTCTAAATTGGTGCGTAATAACTAAGGGTTAGCTTTTAGCTGTCTGACTTTTTCTTTGTACAGAAAATCTCATTCATTCATTCATTTACTAATTCCTCACACTTTTATTGAGAATCTAATATGTGCTAGGCTCTTCGTTAGGATTTCAGATAGAACTATGTATCTGGGATATTCCTTTATGTGTCTGTCTCTAAAATTTCTATCTTTAGTAATGATACTTCCTGAAAATTATGGTTAAAAACCTCTGAATCTCATAAAATGGTTTAATTGAATAATTCAGAAGTATCTCACATGAAACATCACTACCTCTCAAACTAGCGTTTTTATATTTTTCTTTAGATTTCTCTACTTCAGAGGATGGGGATACTGTTGCCAATTACACTAAATACTGCAGTGAAATCTTCGACTCTTCCCTTTCTTTTGATTTTGCATCTAATCATTTGCCAAGGTGTATTTCTTTTTCTTTGCTCCCTTTCCCCTTATATCTACTACCATCATCTTTCAATCCTCTAAAAGCAAATGGGCACAGAACTTGGAAATAAAGGATCCAGGCAAGGCATTTGCCATGTGGTACCAGACGAGGCTCAAGTTGGAAATCTCAATCTATGCTTACATTTGGTGGCAACAAGCTATCTCTGGTGAGGTCAGACCCCATATGATGGACAGCTGCTTACATTTCCCATGCTCTGGAGCAGTATAACATGTTAGAGCACTTTAACCATAAACATACACTTCTTATCTTTCATTTCATTTTTGTCTAATATTATAGTTTCATCTTAACACCCTGAAACTACTTCTACTATTTTATACTGTCAATACTTGTTTATTTTTATCCACATTTTCATATTTTTCTCTGCCCCCTTACCACTGCCTGCTTTAGATTATTCTTTCCTTATGGATTCAATTTTCTTCTTCCTGAAGTAAATCTTTGGTAGTTCTTTTAGCCACTACTAGTAGTAAGATTAATCTTCATCTGAAAATAGCTTAATTTTGCCCTTACCGTTAAATAATATTTTAGCTAGATATAGAATTCCACGTTGGCAAATATTGTCTCAAATCACTTTGAAGATATTATTCCACTATTTTCTGGCACTAATGGTTGAGAAAGATGCTATCAGCCTTTTTTTTTTTTTTCTGGGGAGGTAATCTGTTTCATATTCTGATACTTTTTACAATTTTCCCTTGAGATTTGTGTTTGTGAGAATTCATGTCTTTCACTCATTTCTAAAAATGTAGAGCCAATATCTCTTCAAATATTGCTACTCATTGATTATTTCTTATATTCTTTCTGGAAATCTCATTAGATGCATGTAGGACTGTTGCATTCTGTTATATGGAAATCACTGCATTCTAAGTCATTTCAACCTATCTCTCAGTTCATAATTTCTCTTTTCAACTCTTTTAAATATATTATTGTTTGCCACTTAACTGTTAATTTACCTCAATATCTATGTAACCTTTCTTTCACATTAATCAAACTTCTAAGTTTTAGTTGGGTCTATGACTTCCAAGAATAAACATTCCAGGATCCCTTGTAGCTAAGCATCACCATATGACTCGTTCTGGGCAATAGGATGTCAATGGGAGGATCTTCAAGACACGTTTTCAAAAGATAAACCCACACCCCTTTTTTCCTTTCCTTCTTCATTCCTTCTTCTCCTTAGAATGTGTACTGATGGCTGGAACTGAGTATTGAGCCAAAAAAACAAGTGTCATCCACTAGGAGCTGAAATAGAAATGTAAAAGAATAATCAGTTCCAGATGGCTATCGGGCCTTAATGCCAATGCTGAATAGTCAAGATCTGGGATTTTTATGTGAGAAACAAATTAATTTTATGTGAGAAACTTCTAATTTCTTAATCTATCTTTTTTTTGGCTTTTATTCCCAGCCACATCTATACCTATATCATTTATTGATTTTCAAATGCCAAAGAATATACTTTTAATTTCTTATGGTTCTACTTGGTTCTTCTTTTATACAGTCGATATATTTTCTTATGTTTTAAATTCTTATTTATATTTAGTCATTTTAAACATACATTTAAAGATTTATTGTTCTAGAGCAGTTTTAGGTTTACAGCAAAATTGAGAGGAAGGCATGGAAATCTCCCATACACCTTCTGCCCCAAGATATGCATAGACTCCTTGATTACCAGTATCCCCCACTGGAGTGGTACATTTGTTACAATTGCTGAGCCTACACTGATACATCACAATCACCCAAATTTATAATATTTATCTGATAATTCTTTTATCTGAAATTTCTTGGTAGTCTAATTCTACTGCTTATAGTATTTATTGATTCTCCCTGAACATGAAATCATAATTCAAAATTAGAAAACATACAAGAAAACAAGCCACAAGAGTTCATCTTCAGTGAGATTTTATGTGTGGGCATCCTAAGGGGATTATGTTGAAGACAAATCCCTCTAGATTGATTTTGAATTTGTTTCTGCCAGGTATCTCAGGTATCTGTCATCTGCCTGGAACCAATTTTTATGTAATTATCTAGTTTAAGTAGTCTCAGATCCCATGTGTAGTGTCCTTTGGAAAGAGTGGCAAATATATATGAGGTACAGACCCTCGGTTATAAATTTTAAGGGCTTATTTTCTCCCCTCCTTATAAACCCAAGCTAAGGCAGACGAGCTTTTTTGTGTCTTGTGGTGCTGCTTCTGCAGTCCACCTTTTCCAGTGAGGATGTTTCTTTCATTGCTCCCAATCTTGTCTCCTTCTCTTCAAGACCTTAGATTCCAAACCCTTAGAAAATAACATTCTCTACTTTCAGACAGCTGCCACATCAACCTACAGGCCTTCTATTTTGGTTTTGGTTCTCAATTCTCCATTCAATTATGGAACTTGGGAATTTTTTTAACTTTCATGCAAGTTTAGATACACATTAGAAAGATATCTATTACATTTTATCTAACACATGAGATGGTAATAGTATAAAGATTTAAAAGTTTTCTAATAAGCAATACAGCCAGAATCGGTGTTAGTTCTTAGAAAGTTCCAGATGATCGCAGCTGTGCTAAGGAAAACGAAGGGAAAAAATTTCTGCTATTCTTAGGGGCAAGAATGCCCTGGAGACTGCTGAAACAGTGATATTTGATGTGAGAGAACCTTAAAAAAAAGCCAAAATCCAGAAGCAGGTTGTTGATTCTCAGCCCATTGCTAAACATGGCAAATCTTGTCATACAACTGCTGGACTCTAAGCTCCTTGAGGACAGTGTCATGTCCCATACATCTTACTATTTCTCTGTCTGCTTGGCACTGCAGTTTGTATATGGAAGTTGCCCAACACAACTGATGATTGATTGTTGACAGCACAAACTATATAATTTAATCCTTGCTTTGAACTTTGTACTCATCAGAAAATTACCTCAAGGTGTGGTGCATTTCAGTATAAAGTAGCATATTAACTGTGCACTCCACCCAGTCTAGAAACATACAAAAAAATGCCAGGGCTCATTTTTGACATTATTTCCATTCCATAACTAATGTTATAGTCAATAATAAAGTAGAGATGATTGATGTATTACTGCTTAGTTCAAAATAGATTCCAAAAAGCTTTTAGGGGTAAACAGTCCAAAATTCACGACATATTTATAAATTGAAAAGGTTATTAGATCACTCATTAAATGCAGAAAAATGTCCTTCTGCAGTAACCTGGTTAGTGCTAAACACGGCTAGATAGAGGATGTTAGCTCACTGTCTCACATAATCATTTATCTCATTTTGAAAAATTTAATTTTTTCAATAAATCTATTGCACTTCTAGAAAAATTTGATTAAAAAATCTTTGTATTAGATTTTTTATTTTAAAGTATACTTTCCCTTATTATTGAATAATTCTAGAATGTTTAGGGCATAATACTTTTATATATTCAGGAAAGAGATTATGATGATCTCCATTATAGAGGAAGGAGCACAGCCCTGTTTAAACCCAGGGCATATAAAACTGAATTGTAGAAAAATACAAATATAAATAAACAAAAAATAAAACAACTTATAATTCTATGGTCTACAATAATGATTTTTACACCTAATTGTGCATTCCTCCAGATCTTTATGCAAACTTTTTTTTCTTTTAACAAAATTGTCTTCAGGTTTTGAATGCTATTTTTTCATCTGAACTTTTCACCCAATTATGTATTATAGCATCTTTTCATGACAATACACATTCATCCATAGCAAACTTTTTATGCCTTAATAGTTTTCTATTTTATGGACAGTCCACTGTTTATGTAAGCAACTCCTTATTGTTGGGCATTGTCTTGCCTCCAATTCTTTACTGTAATTAAATAGCTGTAATGCATTTATTCATTCAGCAAATATTTGTCAGGCACCTTAACTCTCCTGCATATTTAAAGCATGGGAAATGGAGTTCCTGTCTTCAGTGTTAACTTCTGAAGCGGGAGATGGAGACAGAAAATAAACAAATAATCAGACCACAAATATCAGATAATCACAAAGAGTGATAATTGCCATGAAAAAAAATAAGATGGGTTAATGAGACAATGACAAGGCTCAGTCTGTAATTTAGAAGGGGAAATAATGTTGTGTCACATATCCATAGGATAAAACTTAGATCAACCTGTAGAATTGGAATTGCTGCATTTTGTACTAAGCTATCCTCCCACTGTGGTGGAGAAGGCCTACTTCTTGGAATGCTTACCAACACTGTCTTGCACCTTGCTCCTACTCTGGGCCCTAGTCCTGCCCTCTGGACCACCTCAGCACCATTTCTTCTCTATTTGCCTCATAAAAATATTGTCCCTCACATGTATAGGACTTTATATTTTACAAAGAAGTTTCACATGCTAAGTTAATGCATTAATTACTTTGTTTCTGTATTTTATTAAGTAAATGTTCAAAGCTGCACCAGAAGAGAGGATAGGATAATGATCCCTCAATTCCTCAGCACCCAGATGAAAAAGAAATCAACATTGTTCCCATATTGTTCCATTTGTTCTCTGGCCCCCTATTCTTTTTTTCTGAACTATTTTAAAGCAAAGCCCACATATAATATTTTCCCCACCCACTAATACTAGAGTACATGTCTGTAATTGACATAGACATTTTTCTTTCTTGCGCCATATGAATTTAAAAATAGTTCTTTCTGGTTCTGTGAAAAATGTCATTGGTAGTTTTACAGGAATAGCAATGAATCTGTAAATTTCTTTGGGCAGAGTATGGACATTCTAATGATATTGATTCTTTCTATCCATGAGCATGGAATTTTTTTTAATCTGTTCGTGTAACTTCTGATTTCTTTGAGAAGTGTTTTGTAATTCTTCTTGTAGAGATCTTTCATCTCCCTGATTAGCTGTATTCCTAAATATTTTACTGTTTTTGTGGTAGTTGTGAATGGGATTGTGTTCCTGATTTGGCTCTTGGCTTGACTGTTGTCGGTGTATAGTAGTGCTAGTGATTTTTGTACATTGATTTTGTATCCTGAAACTTTGCTGACATTGTTTATCAGCTGAAAGAGATTTTGAGCCAAGACTATGGGATTTTCTAGATATGGAATCATGTAGTCTGCAAACAGGGATAGTTTTACTTCCTCTCTTCCTATTTCAATGCCCCTTATTTCTTTATCTTCCCTGAGTGCTCTGACCAGGACTTTGCATACTATGTTGAATAGGGATGGCGAGAGAGGGCATCCTTGACTTGTGCCATTTTTAAGGGGAGTGCTTCCATCTTTTCCCAATTCAGTATGATGTTGGCTATGATGGCTCCTGTTATTTTGACAAATGTTCCTTCCATATCTAGTTTATTGGGAGTTTTTAACATGAAGGAATGTTGCACTTTATCAAAAGCCTTTTCTACATTTATTGAGATAATCATTAGTTCTGTTTATGTGATGAATCACATTTATTGATTCGTGTATGTTGAACCAACCTTGCATCCCAGGGATGAAGTCTGCTTGATCATAGTGGATTAGCTTTTTGATGTGCTGCTGGATTCAGTTTGCAAGTGTTTTGTTGATTTTTGCATCAATGTTCGTCAAGGATATTGGCCTGCAGTTTTCTTTTTTTGTTGTGTCTCTGGCAGCTTTAAGCATCAGGATGATGGTGGTCTCATAGAATGAGTTGGGAGGAATCCCTCCTCCTTGATTTTTTTTTTTTGGAACAGTTTTAGTAAAATGTAGTACTATTTCTTCTTTTTACATATGGTAGAATTCAGCTGTGAATCCATCTGGTCCTGGGCTTTTTTGATTGGTATGCTATTTGTTACTGTTTCGATTTTTGAGCTCAATATTGGTCTGTTTAGGAATCGATTTCTTTCTTCAGTTCAATCTTGAGTGTATGTGTGTCCAGGAGTTTATCCATCTCATCGAAGCTTTCTAGTTCGTGTGTATAGAGGTGTTCACAGTAGTTTCCAATGGTTATTTTTATTTCTTTGGGGTCAGTGGTAGCATCCCCTTTGCCATTTCTAATTCTGTTTATTTGGCTCTTCTCTCTTTTCTTCTTTATTAATCTAGTTAGTGGCCCTTTTATCTTATTAACTTTTTCAATAAAACAACTCCTGGATTTGTTGATCTTTTGAATGACTTTTCATGTGTTGATTTACTTCAGTACGGTTCTGATTTTGGTAATGTCTTGTCTTCTGCTAACTTTGGGGTTGGTTTGCTCCTGCTTCTCTAATTCTTTCAGTTGGGACGTTAGGTTGTTAATTTGAGATCTTTTTAACTTTTTGAGGTGGGCATTTAGTGCTCTGAATTTCCCTGCTAACACTGCCTTCATTATGTCCTGGGGGTTCTGGTATGTTGTAACTTTGTTTTCACTAATTTCAAAGATCTTCTTGATTTCTGCCTTAATTTCATTATTTACTCAAAAGTCATTCAGGAGCATGTTGTTTAATTTCCATGCAATTACATGGTTTTGAGAGTTTTTTTAATCTTCTATGTTTATTGTACTGTGGTCTGAGAGTGTGTTTGGTATAATTTCAATTATATGATCAGCTTTAGAGTATGTACCACGTGGCAATGAAAAAAATGTATATTCTGTTGTTTTGTGGTGGAGAGTTCTGTAGAGGCCTATTAGATCTATTTGGTGCAATGTTGAGTTCAGATCCTGGATGTCTTCATTTTCTTCCTGGGTTATCTGTCTAATACTGTCAGTGGACTGTTGAAGTCTCCCACTGTGTCTGGAATTGGTGTGTTCTTGGTCTCGCTGACTTCAAGAATGAAACTGCGGACCTTCCCGGTGAGTGTTACAGTTCTTAAAGACGGTAGTCTGGAGTTTGGTCCTTCAGATGTTCAGATGTGTCTGCAGTTTCTTCCTTCTGCTGTGCTTGTGGTCTCGCTGACAGGAGTGAAGCTGCAGACCTTCCTGGTGAGTGTTAGAGCTCTCAAAGGCAGCGTGTCTGGCCTTGTTCATTCTTCCTGGTGGTTTTGTGGTCTCTCTGGCTTCAGGAGTGAAGCTGCAGACCTTTGTGGTGAACGTTACAGCTCAAAAAGCCCGCGTAGACCTAAAGAGTGAGCAGCAGCAAGATTTACTGCAAAGAGTAAAAGTACAAAGTTTCCACAGAGTGGAAGGGTACCGGAGTGGGTTGCCACTACAAGCTCCAGCAGCCTGCTTTTATTCCCTTATCTGACCTCACCTACATCCTGCTGATTGGTCCTTTGTACAGAGAGCTGATTGGTCCGTTTTACAGAGAGCTGATTGGTCCGTTTTACAGAGAGCTGATTGGTCCGTTTTACATAGAGCTGATTGGTCCATTTTACAGAGAGCTGATTGGTCCGTTTTACAGAGAGCTGATTGGTCCGTTTTACAGAGAGCTGATTGGTCTGTTTACAATCCTTGCCCTAGACACAGAGTGCTAGAGGGAAAAGTTCTCCAAGTCCTCACTAGGTTAGCTGGATACAGAGTACCAATTGGTGTATTTACAAACCTTGAGCTAGACACAGAGTGCTGATTGGTGTATTTACAATCCTTTAGCTAGACATAAAGGTTCTCCAAGTCCCCACTAGACTCGGGAGCCCAGCTGGCTTCACCTAGTGGATCCCGCACAGGGGCGGGTGGAGCTGCCTGTTAGTAAGCTGCAGAGCACCAGTACTTCTCCGCCCTGGGTGGTTGATGGGACCAAGCCCGCAGAGCAGGGTGCGGCCCTCCTTGGGGAGGCTCCTGTGGCTCAGGAGCCTACTGCAGGGGGGTGGTTCGCGCATGGCAGGGTGCAGGTGGCAAGCCCTGCCCTACAGGAAGGAAGCTGAGGCCCAGCGAAAACTGGAGCACAGCGCCTGTGGGCCGGCACTGCTGGGGGACCTGGCACATCCACCTCAGCTGCTGGCCCAGGTGCTAAGCCTCTCACTGCCCTGGGCCGGGGGGCCCCCGGCTGTGGGGCCCCCTAAGGCCAGGCCGGTGGGAACTCGCGCTGGCTTGTGAGCACTGTGCGCAGCCCGGGTTCCTGCCAGCACCTCTGCCTCCACACCTCCCTGCAAGCAGAGGGAGGCGGCTCTGGCCTCAGCCAGCGGAGAGCGGGGCTCCCACAGTGCTGTGGTCAGCTGAAGGGCTCCTCAAGCACCGCCAGAGTGGACGCGGAGGCCAAGGAGGCTTGGAGAGCGAGGTCTGCTAGCAGGTGGTCTCCTCTCACCACTATTGTTGTGTGGGAGTCTAAGTCTCTTTGTGGGTGTCTCTAAGAGCTTGCTTTATGAATCTGGGTGCTCCTGTGTTGGGTGCATATATATTTAGGATAGTTACATCTTCTTGTTGAATTGAACCCTTTACCATTATGCAGTGCCCTTCTTTGTCCTTTTTCGTCTTTGTTGGTTTACAGTCTGTTTTGTCTGAAATTAGGATTGCAATTTCTGCTTGTTGTGATTTCCATTTGCTTTGTAAATTTCCTCCATCCCTTTATTTTGAGCCTATAGATATCATTACACATGAGATGGGTCTCTCAAAGACAGCATTCCATTGAGTCCTGCTTTTTTATTCAACTTGCTATTCTGTGCCTTTTAAGTGGAGCATTTAGCAAATTTATATTCAAGGTTAGTATTGATATGTGTAGATTTGATCCTGTCATTGTGTTGTTAGCTGGTTATAATGCTGGCTTGTTGTGTGGTTGCTTTATAATGTTACTCATCTGTGTATTTAAATGTGCATTACCATTTCTAGCAGACCTAACAGTACTTCTTTAATATCAGGTAACACATAGTTCTTGTTTACATTTCCACAATTATCTAAAAAATGCAGCTTTTACTGGGGTGATCAGACCCAACACCAGGTCGTGGGGGCAATGAAGTCCAGCAGAGTCAAAGGAATGAGAAAAAGACAGTTTGAGAGAGAAAGTGGGACCAAAGAGCCATCTCAAGTGTGGAGGCTGTAAAGGTCCGAGCTCTGGGAGCCCACGCTATTTATTGGTGTTCAAACTAATAAACAAACAGGTGGTGAGGATGTGGGGGTTGAAAGCAAACAGTGTATCAAGTGAATGAGAACTATATGGCTGCTTAAGTGAATGAGAAACATATACTGCTTAAGGAGCCAGTAAGTCTAACAGACATGCTAGCCCTGCCTCAGCTTCTCTCCCAACATTCAGCTTTTCTCCCAGTAGCTTTCAAGTTGGTTTCTTTGAGTTAGGATGCAAACAAAATCCACACATTTAGTTGATTTTTCTCTTAAGTTTCTTCTAATCTGTAGCAGCCCCTGTACTCTTTCACATCATTTACTTTTTAAATAAATAGGTTATGCATCCTGAAAATTTTCTCGCATGTTGAGTTTGGCTGATTGCTTCTTTCTTGTGTCATTTGACTTTCTTGTTATGTTTCTATATTCCCCAGTATTTCTTATAAACTGGTAATTAGATTTAGAAGCTTAAATTAAATTCAAGTTCATTTTTTTTTT
>NW_012098643.1:589806-592632 GCF_000951045.1 Mandrillus leucophaeus | reverse complement strand
CTGCGTTTTTATTGCTGCTAGATCTTTTCTGTGAGCAGTTAGAAAACACACATTTAAAAAAAATGAATTAATAACCGATTCAAATTTAACATTTCAGAATAATAAGTACTTAACCTCTTTGGTTCTATACTTGCATTTTTTTTTTCTTATACTGAAAATTTGTTTTCTCTTTCTTTTAGCCTACAATATGGCTGTGTTATTTTCCAAGTGATAATGCCAACATTATTATTATCAATATGATCATTCAATGCTATTTACTTTTTCTCTGAAACTCATTTGTCCTTGGAATAGAATTGTGGGGTAAAAATGTGTTTTAGAATTACTTGCAGTAATTCTTTTCAGAATATAGTTATGCCACCAACCTGATATGCATTTGTACTTAATTTGGTTTGTTTTTACTATTTGTAGATTTTTATTTAATAATTTTGTTTTTAATTATGTATATAACATTTACATTAATCCAAAGTCAAAACTATCAAAACAAGATCTATTCAACAAAGTCTAGCTTACATCTTTGTTCCCCTTCTTCCTCCTTTCTATTCCATAAGTAATCGTTTGTATTAGTTTTTATGTTTAGCCCACATTTCCTTTAAGGCATTATCTCTTAACTGTATTTTTAACACTTTTATGTAGGCAAGAGAGATGATGCTTATCTACATCGTAAAGGAAGTAGCACTGTCCTGTTTAAACCCCTGCCCCAGGAATCCAAATCCTGTGCTCCTCCCTCTGCCCCATACTGCCCTCTACAGACACCTTGGAGAATTTCAAGGATTTCAAGGAGAGGCAGCCCTCAGTTCTTCCTGAGGTTAGCTGTCCAAATTAAGCAGACTCTCTGTGCTTCAGTGATACTACCTTCTACTCTAGAATTTTGTAAAATACGTGTGTGAACTGTTTTGGGGCTCCAGACAGTGCTTGGTGTCTGGGCGAAAAGGTGTGAATAAACAAGCACTCGTGTGTGTTGGGAAAACAAATTATCCCTAAATACTGTCATTTTCTCTTAACACCAGCTACGATGATGTGGAACTGAAGTACAATTAAAACGTATGAAGTGTTCTACAAGTTTAAAATGGCCATAGGTTTAAATATTTTTTCTGTCTAATTCAGTGTAATTTTAAATTGTCTTGACAACTAGGCAGAAAATAGAAACTACAGCTTTCCTAAAGAAAATTTCTGGCCGGGTGCGGTGGCTCACGCCTGTAATCCTAGCACTTTGGGAGGCCGAGGAGGGCAGATCACCTCAGGTCAGGAGTTCAAGACCAGCCTGGCCAACATGGCGAAACTCCGTCTTTACTAAAAGTACAAAAAGTAGTCGGGTGTGGTGGCAGGCACCTATAATCCCAGCTACTCAGGAGGTTGAGGCAGGAGAATTGCTTGAACCCGGGAGGTGGAGGTTGCAATGAGCCGAGATCACACCACTGGGTGACAAGAGCGAGACTCTGTCTCAAAAAAAAAAAAAAAAAAAGGAAGGAAGGAAGGAGGGAGGGAGGGAGAGAGGGAAGGAGGGAAGGAAAGGAAGGAAGGAAGGAAGGAAGGAAGGAAATAAAATTCCTAACTGGGCAAGTGCACAGGTAAGACAGAGTTAAAATCCTACAGTATTAGGTATTGTTTACTCCCAAAGGGTTTCTTCCAAGTCCTCTCTGCTTCCGTCGGATCGCCTGGCCGGCAGGGAGACCTTGGGACAGCAAGAGCAAAGGTGGCACCGTTCTGTACATAGACATGTTTTAGTGTTCTAGCGTCCCTAGCCTCTTCCCTGCTTCCTTCTGCTCCCTGAGGCACCTGGAAGCGAAAGAAGGTTTTTGTTGTTGTTGTTGTTGCTGTTGTTGTTTTGTTTTTGTTTGTTTTGTTTTTGAGAAAGGGGCGCGAAGCAGGATGAGAATGGAGCCCTAAATTCAGGTCGTGGCTTTCCCAGCAACCAGTTTCTGCTTAGCGAAGATCCAAGAGTGCTTCCCCATAACTTTTGGATTTTTGTCTGTTTGAGATAAGGGTTCAAAAGCAGAGCATTTTAATGTCATAGGTAGTGCACATGGATTCAGTAGAATTAACTTATTTGAAAAACAAACAAATGATACAGGAGCTATAAAGAAGTTATTTAGGCAGTTAGTGAGTGTAAGGGAGTCCTCAGTAAGGCTTCCCTTTTAACAAAAAGCAGTCCCCAAATAATTGCTTTTCCAACAAAGAGCAGCTTGTAAAACTGAGCTGCAGACCTAAATGAGCAAGCTGGAAGCTTGCATATTTAGATGCAGTTAGCTGTTCTGATAGAAAAAAGGCTACCCCGGGGCCAGGCATGTTCAACTTGGAGGATCCCTCCTCTCTTTTCTTTGTCGCCAGTTGGGCAGTAAAAAGGCAGGCAACATGATCAGGACAGATAGAGACCCCATCTGCATAATAAAATATTAGATGGGGGGGATGGCCAGCTTCTTCACACTCTATGCAAACAGCACACCTGGTCCGACCAATCTCTCAGGCCCTATGTTAATCAGACACCTCCTCCTCAAGCTTGTCTATAAAACCCTGTGCATTTCGCCAGGAAACCCGAAGACCCACTTGGGCACCCCACTCTCTCTGCAGGAGAGCTATTCTCTTTTCTCTTTCTTTTGCCTATTAAACCTCCGCTCTTAAACTCACTTCTTCTGTGTCCGCATTCTCGATTTCCCTGGCATGAGACAATGAACCTCTGGTATTTACCCTAAACTATGAGGCCGCTTCACAAACAAACAAACAAACAACAACAGTAAAAGTGGTAAGATGCCAGTAGGAAGTGGTGAAAGTGGTGCTCCAAGTGGGTGGGACCAGAAAAATCAACTTTGAGATTAGGGCAGGCAGGGA
>NW_012098643.1:586462-589570 GCF_000951045.1 Mandrillus leucophaeus | reverse complement strand
AAAAAAAAAAAAAAAAAAAAATCAAGAGTTTTAAAATCAGAGACATGCCCAGGGCTGAAGCCTGAAGCCGTTTCTTCCTCTGTGTCAGATAACCTCAGGATCCCTAATTCTTTGGAATCTCACCCTGCCGAATTACTTTCTTTCAAAAATAAAATTATTTTCTGATAATTACGGTAATGCACATTCTCTAAATTTTTGAAAACCATGGAAACAAGAAAAAGGTGTGTGTGTACACACAATGGAGACACACTTTATATTCTGTAAATGCTGCTTTTTCACATCACATGATGACAGTTCGTCCAATTTTAAAAGTGGTTGTAATGACTGAGCAATATTTTACCCGTTTTAGGGATGCACAATTCTTTAGTTAACTATTCCCTTCGTGTTGAACGTTGAGGCAGTTCTACTTCATTGCTCCTGTAAAGAATGATATACTTTTTCTTTTTCTGACTTTTACTTTAGGTTTAGGGAGTACATGTGCAGGTTGGTTACATGGGTAAATTGCGCGTCGCTAGGGTTTAGTGTATGAGTGATCCCATCCCCAGGTAATGAGCATACCGGAGAGTTTTTCATCCCAGGTCCCCCTTCACCTTCTTCCTTCTAGTCATCCCCAGTGTCTACTGTTCTCATCTTCGTGAAGAATGACACACATTTTTAAAGAAAAATACTGTGTCTCTGATGATTTGACTAAAGACATTGTCCTAGAATTAGTTAGACTCCATCAAATTGAATGACTTTTTAAGGTTTTGGACACACTAGTGGATGGCTCGCTACCACTGTTTTTCATGTGTTTAGTTGTTACACCTCAAGTGCCCAGAAGCTGGTTATTACAAAGAGAGCTAATTCAATAGGTGAGAATTTTTTGTTGTTCTTGTTTAGTAAAGAAGTTGAACCTATTTTTATGATTATGGATCATTTACAGTTCTTTTCTAAATTGCTTTTGCCCTTTATCAATTTTTCAAAATTCGAGAAATAATTAGTTATTTCTTAATACATTAGGACCTTTTGCTTATGTGTTGTATGGGGGTTATGCAGCATGGATAATAAGAATTAATAATAATGTTGAATATACGCTATAAACACATTTATCTTGTTTTCCATTTCCTTTCAAAACTTTGTTAGAATGATTTTTCCCCCTGGCACTGCAAATTCTATAGTCAGCTGGTGCAGCTCCCCACTGATTTGGAAGCTACCCCAGGGGGGAGCAGAGGAACATGGGCTGCAGATGGCTGCTAGGTGGCTCTGGGTCACTTTTGGTACCCCAGAAGGGTGACCTCGAGGCTGGCGGATGTGGTTGCGGTTGCAGTGTGGCTCTGTCCTTTCTTTGTCCTCATTTACGCTCCTGATTTTGATTAGTTTTCTACCCGGGTCTGCCTTTATTTCTCTTGCGTGCTGTGCTGCTGAACAGGTCCTACTCTGTGCTTTGGGGCCAATGTGGGTCCAGCTGGGTGGCTTGGGGGCCACCAAGCCTGCCCATGCTGCTCTGGTCCTATTAGAGCAGGCAGCTCAGTATCCTAAGTGCAAGTTAGAGTAGGGGTGGGCAATGTACAGACATATGAGTGGGGAGGAGAAAGGAACATTATTCAAGGGAAACTTCAGGCTGCTTTCCAGAGGTGGAGCAGGTAGATGAGCTGACAATTACGGGTGAGACAGTGGGAGATGATCCCAACCTGGGTGATGAGGATGGGAAAAGAAGATTTGGAGCACTAGAGAGAAAAAGGAGGAGTTGACATCTGTGTCCAGCAGGGTGGATAGAAATTCCCCAGGTCAAAGGGCAGTTTCAAACCAAGCACATGTAGCCAGGCACAGGCGCTGTGCTTGCCTCCCTCTCCTGCTTTGCTCTTTTGTTCCTCATCGTGTTCTCTATACTGTTCTCTCTTCTGTTTATAAAACATACTGAGCCTGTTTTCATTTATTGAAATCTCATTGCACGGTTTTATGTTTACTTTTTAATTTTTTGTGTGTATATAGTAGGTATATATTTATGGGGTACATGAGATGTTTTGATACAGGCATGCAATGCATAATAATCACATCAGGAAGAATGGGGATCCATCACCTCAAGCATTTATCCTTTGTGTTACAAACAATCCAATTATACTTTTTTAGTTATTTAAAAATGTACAAATAGATTATTATTGACTGTAGTCATTCTTTTGTGCTATCAATAGTAGGTCATATTCATTCTTTCTAACCACTTTTTGTACCCATTAACCATTCTCACCTCATCTTCTATCCCCCAACTACTCTTCCCAGCCACTAGTAACCACATTTCTACTCTCTGTTTCCATGAGTTCAATTGTTTTGACTTTTAGATCTCACAAATAAATGAGAATATACAATGTTGTCTTTCTGTGCCTGGCTAATTTCACTTAACATAATGATTTCCAGTTCCATCCATGTTGTTGCAAATGACAGGATCTCATTCTTTTTTCTGGCTGAATAGTATTCCGTTATGTATACGTATCACATTTTATTTTTTCATTCATCTGTTGATGGGCAGTTAGATTGTTTCCAAATTTTGGCTATTGTGAACAGTGCTGCAACAAACATTGGAATGCAGATATCTCTTCAATATACTGATTTTCTTTCTTTTGGGTACATACCCAGCAATGGGATTGCTGGATTGTATAGTAGCTCTATTTTTAGTTTTATGAGGAACCTCGAAACTGTTCTCCATAGTGGTTGTGCTAATTTACATTCCCATGAACAGTGTACGAGGATTCTCTTTTCTCACGTCTTTGCCAGCATTTGTTATAGCCTGTCTTTTGGATGTAAGCCTCGTCGTAGGTTTTTAATGAATGATTTGACTTGAGCTTCTGGAAGTGTTATCTACCTACCATTAGGACCAATGGGAAAGTACAGGCGATGGGTGTTATCTGGCAGGCAATGAGAAGGACCTCAGCGATACTATGAACCCTGGAGATGAAAAGGAGGGAGCAGATGTTTGAGTCCTCCTGGAGACTGACTCACTGATTCCTTAGGGCTTGCAGGTTGGCTGAATGTGAGGCATGGGGAACCCTGAGACAAACAGAATGAACTTTTTTGGGGCCATTTAGCTCCCTTCACAGAATACCCTGGGTCTCAGCTTCCACAGTGAGGAGAGGA
>NW_012098643.1:547909-586412 GCF_000951045.1 Mandrillus leucophaeus | reverse complement strand
GGGGGGAGCAGAGGAACATGGGCTGCAGATGGCTGCTAGGTGGCTCTGGGTCACTTTTGGTACCCCAGAAGGGTGACCTCGAGGCTGGCGGATGTGGTTGCAGTTGCAGTGTGGCTCTGTCCTTTCTTTGTCCTCATTTACGCTCCTGATTTTGATTAGTTTTCTACCCGGGTCTGCCTTTATTTCTCTTGCGTGCTGTGCTGCTGAACAGGCCCTACTCTGTGCTTTGGGGCCAATGTGGGTCCAGCTGGGTGGCTTGGGGGCCACCAAGCCTGCCCATGCTGCTCTGGTCCTATTAGAGCAGGCAGCTCAGTATCCTAAGTGCAAGTTAGAGTAGGGGTGGGCAATGTACAGACATATGAGTGGGGAGGAGAAAGGAACATTATTCAAGGGAAACCTCAGGCTGCTTTCCAGAGGTGGAGCAGGTAGATGAGCTGACAATTACGGGTGAGACAGTGGGAGATGATCCCAACCTGGGTGATGAGGATGGGAAAAGAAGATTTGGAGCACTAGAGAGAAAAAGGAGGAGTTGACATCTGTGTCCAGCAGGGTGGATAGAAATTCCCCAGGTCAAAGGGCAGTTTCAAACCAAGCACATGTAGCCAGGCACAGGCGCTGTGCTTGCCTCCCTCTCCTGCTTTGCTCTTTTGTTCCTCATCGTGTTCTCTATACTGTTCTCTCTTCTGTTTATAAAACATACTGAGCCTGTTTTCATTTATTGAAATCTCATTGCACGGTTTTATGTTTACTTTTTAATTTTTTGTGTGTATATAGTAGGTATATATTTATGGGGTACATGAGATGTTTTGATACAGGCATGCAATGCATAATAATCACATCAGGAAGAATGGGGATCCATCACCTCAAGCATTTATCCTTTGTGTTACAAACAATCCAATTATACTTTTTTAGTTATTTAAAAATGTACAAATAGATTATTATTGACTGTAGTCATTCTTTTGTGCTATCAATAGTAGGTCATATTCATTCTTTCTAACCACTTTTTGTACCCATTAACCATTCTCACCTCATCTTCTATCCCCCAACTACTCTTCCCAGCCACTAGTAACCACATTTCTACTCTCTGTTTCCATGAGTTCAATTGTTTTGACTTTTAGATCTCACAAATAAATGAGAATATACAATGTTGTCTTTCTGTGCCTGGCTAATTTCACTTAACATAATGATTTCCAGTTCCATCCATGTTGTTGCAAATGACAGGATCTCATTCTTTTTTCTGGCTGAATAGTATTCCGTTATGTATACGTATCACATTTTATTTTTTCATTCATCTGTTGATGGGCAGTTAGATTGTTTCCAAATTTTGGCTATTGTGAACAGTGCTGCAACAAACATTGGAATGCAGATATCTCTTCAATATACTGATTTTCTTTCTTTTGGGTACATACCCAGCAATGGGATTGCTGGATTGTATAGTGGCTCTATTTTTAGTTTTATGAGGAACCTCGAAACTGTTCTCCATAGTGGTTGTGCTAATTTACATTCCCATGAACAGTGTACGAGGATTCTCTTTTCTCACGTCTTTGCCAGCATTTGTTATAGCCTGTCTTTTGGATGTAAGCCTCGTCGTAGGTTTTTAATCAATGATTTGACTTGAGCTTCTGGAAGTGTTATCTACCTACCATTAGGACCAATGGGAAAGTACAGGCGATGGGTGTTATCTGGCAGGCAATGAGAAGGACCTCAGCGATACTATGAACCCTGGAGATGAAAAGGAGGGAGCAGATGTTTGAGTCCTCCTGGAGACTGACTCACTGATTCCTTAGGGCTTGCAGGTTGGCTGAATGTGAGGCATGGGGAACCCTGAGACAAACAGAATGAACTTTTTTGGGGCCATTTAGCTCCCTTCACAGAATACCCTGGGTCTCAGCTTCCACAGTGGAGGAGAGGAAGTTGATGGGAACATCAGACTGGCCTGAGTCACCCACCCTTTGTTTCTTCCAGTATTGCTCCTCTACAAGCCTCAGGGCCACCATCAGCAGCACCTTCCAAATCCGTATTGTGGGGTAGGTTGGTCACTACATAAGGATATCTGGCCTGTGGGGAAAGTGGGTACTGAAATCCAGCTTGAACGTTGCTGGCCTACCTGTGTGTAAGCACAAGTCTGTGTCCACTCTTCTAATTCACTCAGAGGTGCAACATGGATTAGATGAATGAGTGGTCCTGGTAGCAGCTGGGGGCTGAGGCGGTACATACATAGAAATGGAATACTATGATGTCTCTTTGATTTTTTAGTTTTATTTTAGGAATATCCTGGTTTAGGTTTGGCTTATGATTTCTGCTTTACTCTCATTTTAACACTTTACCATCAGTGGGAGATATCACTGTTGTTTTATGTGCAAAGTGATGGTTTTAATAAGGGGTAAAGAGGCATGGTTAGTTGACCACTGCACTTTCATCTGGGACAGCACCTTTCTTACCCAAACGGGATCGTATTGAAGCTATGACTTACATGGTTTGGGATCTTAGTGGTATAGATTTCAAAACGCAGTGTTAAACACATTGGGCTAGGCTGAAAAAAGTAATTTAGAAATAATTTTATTTCCTGGTTTGAAGTAAATCAGTATAGCATGGTAGTTGTGTTCATGGTCTTTGCATCCAGACTGCTGTACGACCTTGGCAAGTGAAGGCAACATGTGGTGATTATGTTTCAATAACTGTAACATGAAAGACTAAGAGTACCTACCCCAAAGGGTTGTTGGGAAGATTAATTGAGGAACTTTAGGAAAGACACGTAGAACAATGCTGGCTCATCATAAGTGCTAAGTAAATGTTAGATTTATAATTAAATCCATTTATAAAACCAGCACCATTTCTCACTTCCACTTTTTTCTTCTTTCCAGTCTTCTTACGTAAGATACTTATTCATAGAACTCCAGTCTGATTTTTCTCCCTGCATCCACAACCTCTTCATGTTTAACTCTCCCCAATGCACTCCAGATATTTACTGAAAAAAAATGAGTTAATAGCTATTCCTGAGTCCTTCCTTTCCCACCCTGGTCTCTCAGCAGCTTTTCTTCTAGCTTTTGGATTCTGTGCCTCCCCGTTCCCTGTCTTATAGGTGGGTATCCTGGAAGATCTTTCATAACCTGATGGTAGTAGTTGCCTTCCACCAGAGCGTGGGCTCTTCATTACAAGGGAAAATCAGGTCTTATTGCTATGGCTATGAACTGGTACCCCTCCTCTTTCTGCCCCAATATAATCGCCCTACAGGCCCCTTCAGAGATGTTAGAACTTCTCCTTTTCTGTTCTGGAGTTGAGATATGTTTCTTGTGCCAGGCAGTGCTGGCTGGAGTAGCAGAGGGGAGGGGACACACACGGAGCAGCCTGGGCTGTAGCAAAGGCAGAGGGTACCACATGGTGCTGATAAAACAAAGGCTTTATTCTTTCATAGGATCAGACACGGTGATGACAACTGGCTGTGCAGATATTGCACACACTGGCAGATACCAGGGTGGATATCCTGTGGGATCCTGGAGAATGGACAGGAAGAGCCACTAGGGATAGCTCAGAGCTCTCTGGGGGGAACTTCTCAGCGCTGGTCAGAGGAAAGGAGATTTGAGTATAAGAGAGCAAGGCAGACCAGGATGCTTCTTGGACTTTCTTTCCTCTAAAGTTGCTTATTTCAGCTTTAAGATCCAGGTCAGTGGCAGCCTGAGCCCCTGCCTTGCTGACCACTGCCCCTGTCACAGGAATTGGAGCTGTGGCACCGGCATTGGTGGGACCTGTGGTGCCTGTGGTGGTTCAGGCAGCACAGACACTTTGTATCCCCTCAAAGTGCTCCTGTCACTCATTCTCCACCGCCTGAGATCAAATGTCCACAGTCCTCACACGCACAGGATTTGTCTTGTGATGTCCCCTCAAAGAGGGGACACAAAGTGTTGAAAAACATAGTGCTATTTCCCCCAGTTTTGCTGGTGATGGAGGCCAAGAGAACGTCAGCTGGGCAGAAAGTCAGTCTAATGAAGCTATGTCATTGTGGGGCTCTGGGCCTTCTAAAGGGTCCGCTTTGGTCCCTAGTCCATGACTGTAGTTGGAGACACCACCTTCTGTGTTTCTTTATTATTTGGCTTAAGCCTCCTCCCCTTCCTAATGGCCAGCACCAGCCCTCCTCATTGCATGAAATTCCTTCTAATTCAAGTCCTTCATTCCCATATTCCTTCAATAATAAACTTCATCAATGTTTCCCATCCAAAGAGCACCAGAAAAGCACCTATAGTAGAATGACTTTGTTGGTTGACTTGTTGCAATGATGGAGATAGGACACAATATGGAAGCATTAAGATGTGCTCACTGTAGGATTTGGGCTTGTGTGTTAGGTAGTTTGGGGGAATGTTGAAGGAATTAAAGTTTTGTTCTGGATTTGATGCTGTCAGAAAGCAAGGACACTTCAATAAGTAGGTATCTTAATGCTTTTTAACCAGGAAGTTGGAGCAATGAGGCAAGGTTAAAGCTGTAACTAGTAAAAAGGTAGAAGTAACTCATATGAGCGGAGACAAGTGAATGTTTGCTCATTTTTGTGGTGTGGGCAATGCTTTTGTTTCATTGATGCTCAGAGTGGTCTTGTTTTTGTCTTGCTCCCTTGAGGTCACAGAGTTAGCTTATCTAAGGTTAGAGTTCTGTGAAAGTATTTATATTCAACAGGAGAACATCAGAGCCTAGTTACTAAAGCCAGGCCAGCTTGCTGCCAGAAATCTGGGTTACTCCGTTTTTTCTCAGTGACAATTATGGGCCAGGCATCATGGTCAGTAGTAGTGATAGGGTAGGTAAGAGAAAAGTCGTGGCATCTGTCTTCAGTGAGCTTAAAGTCTAGCAGATCTAGCAGATCTAACAAACATAAAATAGTAAACTGCTAGTGATAACGGACCCCAGAAGGAGTTCCATATGCCATGGGCATGTAAAGAAAAGGTATTGAAGTCTATACTTTATTGCGAACCTGAATATTTATTTTTTCATATCTTGTGGTTATCATAAGCAAGCCTTATCCTCCAGACAGGGCAAACATGGCAGCCATTTTCCTCCACAGATTGCAGCCCTGAGCCATTGGTAGCAGGAGAGGCAAGAGGTGGGAACCAGACTTAAAAAGGAAAATAAATCACACATTTTGGTCAAGTTTCAAAGAATCAAAATATCCTTTCCAATGACATTCAATACATCATGTTATCTCTGTTTTATGAAATACAGTGGATGACTGTTAGGCTTTCCTCCAGCCCCATTCTTGACTGCCTGTCTTGAAAACCTCCCCACAAGACCTGGAGAGCGCATTAATCTCCCTTCTACCTTAGTGATTGCTCCTGTCACTCTTGTCCTTCTGAGATCAGGAGTCCACAGTCCTCATATGCGCAGGATTTGTCCTGTGATGACAAACAGTAGCTATAAGATCATGATCTGGTCATTCCCTCTACAGCACAAGGGCATCTCCCTGAGAATCACTAGTCCCAGGAGTCCCATCCTGAGGAGCCTTGGCTTCCTGTGGTCCAAAGACATCAAGGAAATACAGAAACTGCTCTGGCTGGATGAATCTAGGAAAAATTTCATGACTTAGTCATTCCAATTGGTACTTTAGGAATAGGCACTGCAGGACCTTAGGTTGAGCTCTTTGGAGTGCATTTTGGACATTCCACATCAGCAATCAAGGATGAGTCAACCAACAGAATTCTCCTCCCTTTGCTTACAGCTCACAGTTCCTTCTCCATTCTGCTCCTGCCATGACTGTGTCAATCATACTCCATGGCAAGCAGCTGAGTCATTCTGAAGGAAGATGGGAATAAGTAGCCAGAAAGTGCCATATACCTTCAACGTGCCTAAGTTTCTTATATGGATTCTAATTCTCTCCTCAGATTAAGTAGTATTTTGAGATATTTATACTTCTCTAGTCTCCTGAGAAAGTTCTGGTTGGACCTAGTGTGTAAAAGGACGTTGGACTCGATTTTTCTTCTTGTATTAGGATGTTGGATGGAGTTGAAAGATAAAAATAATATGTGCCCCTTATCCCCTTATACTAAAGTAACCTCAGCATAAGCTGCTGAAAATGTCTGCAGGACTTGCTAAGAAAAACATAACTCGATTTCTCTGGTCCAGTTATATATTTGGAAGGTTGAGTTTTGATAAAAAATTTTTTGGTAGGGGAGTTATTATCCTAGAAGACAGTACTATGGTTTCGCCCTTATCTTATATAGGAAGGGAACTGGTTGCTGTCCTATAACAGAGATCAGTGGAAAGGGGAGGACTCATGATTCGAAATTGTAGATATTAGAGGTCCCTTCAAGAAAGGAAGACAGGATTTTCATCCAGCAGCAGAAGTTCTGCTGCAGTAGTAGATTTGATGGTCTAACTTCCGAGCCTATTGTTTAATAAAGAAAACGAATGAAAGAGATAGAACAGGATATTGAGACATCATAGTAGATAACATCTGAGAAGGAAGACCAGCTTACACAGTGTTTCTAATGTTGTGTTTAGGATGGTTTTCTGTTGAGCAGCGAGACCTCATCATCAAGAAGCTGTGGCTGGTGTCAATGAAGGTGGGAGCTTAGGGAGTGTCTGAAAGGTTAAATCTGACTGCTCATCCCATGTCTGGGAGTAGGGCTGTGGGGAGAACTCTTGCAGATGCTCCATAAGGACTCACAAAAACACCCTATAAGACAGCCCTCCTGCAGAGCCTGCCACACAGAGGGAGCAAGCAACCAACAGAGGAGGTTAGTGGTACAGTCACATGTGTAATGATTTCCCCTCCCCTTTTCCATCTCCCAGTACAATGGAGGAGGAAGGGTTATTCAGGAAGAAGGTGGAGGGGTGGTAGTGAATGAGAGAAAGAGCCATACATGTTCCCTCCCAACTCCAGTCTCTTGGGAGAGCTGTGGGCAGTGCTCATTGGGAAGGGAGAATTTGAGTTTGAAGATGCATACAGAATTAAATTCAGCTTGTCTGGTCTTTAATATCCATAAAATTCACGCCAGAAATGTGGAATTTCCCTGAGATATTTTCAAGAGAGATTCAACGCAGCATAGGAGAAGATAATGATGGGATAAGACAAAGCTTCTTGTTTTTATCAGACCAAGTTTATATGGTTTAATACTAATTTTAAGGCTCTAGCAATGTCTTTATAACAAGATGGCATCTTTGGGATTCTCCACCTTTTCTAACATCAATGAAATCAATAAATGCCAAGTTTCCATGTCACAAAGGACAAAAAAGAAGCAGGTTCAGGGATGTTCGCTGGGGGCTTCAAAATGACCACACATGGGTAATGCTAAGGCAATAGGAAGTAGAAACTAGGAAGTTTCTGAGGGTGGGAGACATGTTGGGATTTTGGGGGCCAGATAGGAAGTCTTCTTGGGAGAGGAATATCTTAGGTCAAGAGCTGGAGGAGAGGGAGTTGGGTGCTGGATGGTGAGAATACTGTGTGCTACTCACCTGCAGTCCATGGGGAAAAAGAATAAAGGAAAACTTTTGGGGAGTCAGTAGAAGAGCCTGATCAATCTGACCCTTGCTAAGTTCCTTTTATTCAACATCTGCCATCTCCTTCACCAATTCCTAGTTACAATTCTTTTCTTGTAACCACGTTTTCTCCCAACATTCTGTCTATCCTGAATGTAAGGAGAGGAGTGGAAGTACTGGGACATAAAAGATTTGTGCTAGGTCCCAGGCAGGTGTATCACGTTAGTGACTGATGCTTGCTACTCAAGAAATAAACTTTGGCTCTGACAGAGTTCTCATCTCCAGGGGGCATGGAATAGGTTTATTTATTGTGGAACGGATAGCTGCAGGGTGGTTGGAAGATTAAAAAAAAATGAGAGCATTGAAAGAACCCAAGGATATTTGACAGAATCTGGAGTGGGCACCATAAGATTGTGCTGGCTGGGACTACACCTGGGCAATCTGCTAAGTGAGAGTCTTTCTGGAAATTAGGCCAAAGATGGGGTTATTAATACCAGCACACACTGAGTGCTGGAATCCAGATATTTATCAGTGCAAGTTTTTTATTTAAAGATTAGGATTTATGGTTTATTCCTGATTTCCAAATTAAACGGTAAATTCGGTAAGGGAATCCCCACCTCTACTATCTTCCCTAATGTTCCATGGAACTTCTCCACCCAGGAGATACAGAGGTGATGGAGGAGGAAAAACATCACACTGGGGAGAGGCTTCTCTCTTTGCTTCACTGGGTCATCCAGCCCTGCTCCTCTGTGGTTTTCAGGGCCCTGGTTGCTGCATGAGTGACAGCACCCAGAACTCTGATGCTGTACTTAGTGGGATGTGTGAAGCTTGTGATGGCTCAGGCAGGAGCGTTCTCCAGAGCTGAGGCTATGGCAGCCCCCAGAGCTGAGGTTCCATGGGAAGAGACTACAGTGGGCACCGAAGAGCATGTTTGGGTAGCCATTTTGCCTCCAAAGCCATTTGGGAGAGGCTTGAAACTCCTCCTCATTTTACTTCCAAGACACCTTGGGGGAAGTTTAGCGACTCTAGAAAAAGTAAAAATGGGAATAATGGCATGTAATTGTATCAGTTTTAAAAACTGACTGTTTTCTTATTTACTTCAGAGAATGTGGCTTTGAATCCACAACTTAGGGAAAATTCCTGAGCAGAGGAGAGTGGGAAATGGAAAGTTAACTTGGGTAAAGGGGTCTTCATCCAGTGAGGACTGACTATAACTTGGAGCTGTTTTCCTATTTTGTTTTGGAGGCAAGTAATGAGTGGTGGGATTGGGAGGGGTGGGAGTGATGAATCTTGTTTAGGGGTCAGCTTCTTCCCTTCTGTAGTCCCAAGCCCTCTGCATCTCCATGGCAGGTGTCAGGAGTTATGAGGAAAGCAGGGATCCAAGAAACTCTAATATCCAAGATACTCATATGTCTGCGTCTCGATCTTTCTGTAGGTCTTTAGCTCTTTATTTTTCATTTTCTATCATCATTCCTTCTTTAATCAATTTATATTGAGATGATGGGGATATGAGAGGGGGGCAGGGAAGTGCTGGGTAGAGAAGAGTGGAGTCCCTGGTGAGGGCTCCACCCTCAGGTCTATGCCCATAGACCTAAGTGAGGACAGACACTCCTGGTTTTGCACCCAAATGTTGCATTTTCTAAGCCCACTCTGACCCACCATGCCCCACATCTTGGGCCCATAAAATCTCCAAGACCCTAGTGGGCATGGACACAAGCGGCTGGACATGGAGGGGAGCAGAAGAGCACACTGAACGATACCAGCAGATGCCGGCAGGCCATCAACAGTAGGACCTCATGGAATTCAGTGGGGGCAGTTGGAGGTGAACTGGCCATTGGATGGCCCGACTCCAAGCGAAGCCCGTCTTCCCACTCCATCCCCTTGCTGGCCTCCCCATCCATCTCAGTGAGAGTTACTTCCACCACTCGATAAAACCTTGCAGTCATTCTCCAAGCCCATGTGTGATCTGATTTTTTCAGTATACTAGAGCCTACAGAATATGGGATACAGAAAGCCCTCTGTCGTTGTGATAAGTCAGAGGGTCTAATTGAGCTGATTAACACAAGCTGCCTGCAGACGGCAAAGCTGAAAGAGCACACTGTAACACATGCCGACTGGAGCTTTGGGAGCTGTAAACACTCAACCCTAGATGCTGCCATGGGGTCAGAGTCCAAAAATGCTCCCACGACCTGCCCATTTGCATGCTTCCCCTAAGGGTTTGAGCAGCAGGGCACCAAAGAAGCGAGTCACACCCCTGTTGCATGCCCTGCAAATGGGATAAGGGAACTCCTCCCATTTCAATGGCACACTCTGTGCTGGGCAAGGCATATTCAAGAATATAGATACTATCCCTACCCTTAGGCTGGTGAGGTAGTGGGGCTGAGAGATAAGTAGGAAACTAAGTCTGAGCCAAGTGAGGGTGGTGAGATACACGTGTGTGGGAGTCCTCAGGCCTGAGGTCAGAGTTGTTGGACGTTAGTCCCTTGTTGCTCTGCAGTGACTTCTAGTGAATGATGAATCCAGATGGTGTCACCTGCTGTCACTTGGGATGGTTGATGGGATGAGTAAGATGTGGATCCTGCATTTGTTCAAGGGCAGTAAACTCTGGCATAGCAACTAAGAGGAGCTTGTGGACCCAAGAAGCATGAAGGGGATGACCAGGAGGAAGAGATAATGCTGGGGCGAGGAAGGATGTGGCTGATGGAAGCATTGGGGCATCTACAATCTTGAGGGCAAGATGATATGCTCATTCAGAGCATTTGTTTTGGAGACAGAACTTCCTAGTTTAATCTTTTGCTGCTTCTCCTAATAGCTGTATCAAGTTACAGATGTCTGAGGCAGAAAAATCTATATGGAGACAAAATTATCCAGGGATGTCCCAGGTAAAACCAGAGAGAGGGATAAGAAATCTAAAATGGCTGTGATGGTAATGTGTCACAAATTAACATACATTTAAGACATTGTGTCAGGATCTTAGTGACTATAGTATTGATTCTAACAGAGCCAGGAAAGAGAGTGATTCAGAATGGCTGGGATGGCTAAGAGAGATTAATCCAACGATAAATGGTAATTAATGCGTGTGTTATAATGAGGTTGATGGGATAAATGTCAACACCTGACATAAAGTAGTCTAAGTTTGTGGAGACAGTTCTAAATTCTATACTATTTTCCATACTATTTATTATATACATACACACACACTCATATATGTGTATACATACACACACACATATTTCATCCTGAATTATGATATATTAAAAATAAGTAAAAATGAGGCCAGGATCAGTGGCTCACATCTATGATCCCAGTGCTTTGGGAGGCTGAGGTAGGAGGATCGCTTGAGTCTGGGAGTTTGAGGCCAGCCTGGGCAACATAGCAAGACCTCATCTCTATTAAAAAAAAAAAAAAAAAAAAAAGAAAAACATTTAAACTTCAAATATATGCTAAAATCACAAGATTTCAATAAAATATTTTTATTTATTCTGGTTTAAGATGGTTGACTAGAAGCAGCTAGTGTTTACTGCTCTTGTGGAGAGGAAACAAAGTGGTGAGTAAATACTAGTTCTTCAAGTGAATTGTCAAAGAGATCACATTGTGATTTACCAAGGAAGTGACAGGACCCAGAGAGCAGAGAAAAGCAAAGCTGGGCAGCCACTCATCTGAGACTGGCACAGAGGTGGGGGAAGCTCCCTAAAGCAGAGAAAGAGTGAGTGAGAGTTCCCAGGGACTCACATTTCTGCCATGAACCTTTGCAATACTAGGCATGGGAGAGCTCCTCTGACTCCTTGAGCCTCCAGACCAACACAGAGAGCCTGTGCAGAGGCACCACTTAAGTCCATTTGGAGCCCCATAGGCCTTGTATCCCTGAGCAGCCAGTGCCAGCTGCTGTAGCCCAGCAAAAAAGGGGCCTTTTGCACACCCCTGGGATACCGGCTGCTCCTGCATGGCTGAGGAGTGGTCAGGATTCAGACTCTATTCCCTGCTGCTACTTAGCAGATAAGGCCTTCAGGCCTGGGCTCCCCGAGCAGTGGCCTCACCCCCATCTGAACAGTGCAGTTAGTCTTGGTCCTACACTCCTCTGCAGCAAAACTCCCAGAGGTAACAGACAAGGCTTGGCACCTTTGCATACCCCTAACAGCAAAATCCAGTGGCAGCAATGGAGAATGGTGGCTATGTGGGCACATAGCATGCTGAAAATGGGTCCCTAGTCTTCCAGCTTGTAAGGTTTCTGATGAGTAGTCCACTGTTAGCCTGATGGGCTTCCCTTTGTATGTAATTTGACCTTTTTCTCTAGGAACCTTTAAGATTTTTTCTTTAGCATTGACCTTGGACAGTCTGACTATATGCCTGGGTGGTGTTCATTTTGTATATGCATCACTTGGGTAGGAGAGAAGTGTGAGCATGCCACCGTGCTCCCATAGCCACCAGTCTCCATTGCCACCACTGAGAGGTCCTGCCCTCCCCAGTGAAAGGCCCACAGCACAGCCACCTGCCCCTGACTGAACATTTCAGCTACAACCCAGAGCCCTTCTAAAAACTGAACCCTCACAGGCCTATAATACATCCTAAGGCTCTCACCACCTAAGCATTCTGTCTGCCACTGCCTAAGAGTTTGGCCCATGACCCAGGGACCAGCCCAGCCCTTCCCATCACAGCCAACACCTGAACTCTGGGCTAGCCTGACCCTGGTCCAATCCCTTTAGGACTCATAAACACTGTCCAGGGGGCCATGTAGGAACTGGGGAACTCCCCACGCCATTACAACTCTGCTGACACCTGACTGTTTCCCTCATGGCCTGAAGTTGGGCTAACCTAACCAACCAACACCACCACAACCAGTACCCATTCACACAGCCCCAATGATGTAGCCCCTCCACTTAAGAGAAGCAGCTGTATTGCCACATTAAAGAACAGATGAGCAATAAAGCTATCTGTTGTAGGCTGAGTGACAACATTATGCTCTGAAAACACTCCCATGGAGTATCACAAAACATGCATTTCCCATGGTTGTCAACCACATTGTGGCCAAGAGATAGAGTACAGTATGCTTCTGAACTAGGAGTCATGAGTTCTGGGTCAAAGATATGATAGGGAAACAGATCAACTTTCTGCCTACCTAAGATGAGGAACAAGTGCAGCTTCCTTGTCTCCCCACAGAGACTTCAGTGTGCTTCACTAGGAGCTCCTGTCAGCCACCCTTTTCAGGGCTTGTGCCTGTGCTTGCCATTGGGGTGTTCACGGGCAAGCCAGGGACTCTCGTTCTGCCCAGCGGTGTCCCCTCCCTCCATGGAGCAGGAAGCTCAGGTCACTGGGTACTCCACTGTTCATCCTGTCACCTGAAACAACAAAGAGCACTTCACAGTAAACAGAAATTATACCCACTTGCTTGTGCTGCAGCTGGATCTTACTTGCAAGACCTATCTACTGGCTTGTAGGTTGAACTGCACAGCCCAATATAAAACCTACTAACGTAAGTGCATAGGGCTATAAAAGCAAAGCCAAAAGACTTCTCCCAATATACTTTACAGTCATACCCTAAAGGGAAAGAAATAATATATAGGAAAAGAGAAAAAAGTCTATCTGCATGAAAATAATTACAATAATTAGAAGTGTCAGCCTTTCCAGACGAGAACAAACCGGTATAGGATCTGGCAACATGAAAAATCTGAATGTTGACACACCACTCAAGTATCACACTAGTTCTACAGCAATGGTCCCTAACTAAATGGAAAAACAGAAATGACAGATAAAGAATTCAAAACATGGATTTCAAGGAAGTTCAACAATATCTAAGATGATGTTGAAAAACAAAAAGAAAATTCTAAAGCAATGCAGGAAACAGGAAGAGATAAACATCTTAAAATAAATCAGTTGAAGGTACTGAAATGGAAAAACTCATTTAGGAATTTCAAAATACAACTAAAAGCTTTATCAACAGACTCAATCAAACAGAATAAATAATTTAATAGCTTGAAGACTGGTCTTTCAAACTAACCCAGTCAGACTGTGTTAGTTTGAATGAAGAATATGAAGAAAAAGAATTTAAAAATGAACAAAATTTTTGAGAAATATGGAATTTTGTAATGTGACCAAACCTATGAATTATTGACATTTCTGAGAGAGAAGGAGAAGGAGTAAACAACCTGGAAAACATTTTGAGGGAATAATTCAAGAAAATTTTGTTAATCTTGCTAGAGGAATAGACATGCAGATATAGGAAAACCAGAGAACACCTCGCAGATACTATACAAAATGAACATCACCAAGGCATATAGCCATAGACTGTCCAAGGTCAATGCTAAAGAAAAAAATCTTAAAGTTAGAGAAAAAGGTCAAATCATGTACAAAGGGAAGCCCATCAGGCTAACAGAGGATTACTCATGAGAAATCTTACAAGCCAGAAGAATTTGGGGGCCCAGTTACAGCATTCCTAAAGGAAAGAAACTCCATCCAAGAATTTTACATCCCATTGAACTAAACTTCATAAGCAAAAGAGAAAGGAAAACTTTTCCAAACAAGCAACCACTAATTTGTTACCACTAGGCCGGCCTTAAAAAGGATCCTTAAGATTTGATTTATAAACATAGAAATGAAAGAACAACATGTGCTACCACAAAATCACATGTAAATACATAGTCCACAGTCCCTATACAGCAACCACGCAATGGAAACAACAAAGCCATCAACCATCAACTTCACAAGAGGATTAAAACCTCACATATCAATATTAACCTTGAATATAAATGATCTAATGCCCCACATAAATAGCACAAATCTGCAAATTGGCAAAATAAAAAACAAGACCCATTTGTATGGTGTCTTCAAGATACTAATTTCATATGTAATGACACCTATAGGCCCAAAGTAAATGGGTTAGAGAAAGATCTATCATGCAAACTGAAAACAAGAAAGAACATGGGTTACTATATATATATGTGTGTGTGTGTGTATATATATATATACTGTGTATATATACACACATATATACATACACACACATATCAGATAAAGCAGACTTTAAATCAACAAGTAAAGAAGGGTAAAGAAGGGAACTACATAAACTTTAGTTCAACAAGAAGATTTAACTATCCTAAGTATATACACATCCAACATTGGAATACTTAAATTTATAAAACAAGTACTTCTAGACCTATGAAAAGACTTAGACAGTCACACAATAATAGTGGGGGACTTCAATACCCCACTGGTAGCGTTAAACAGATCATGAAGGTGGAAAACTAGCAATTCTGGACTTAAAAATCAACATTTGACCAATTGAACCCAATAGACATCTACAGAACACTCCACCCATCAACAACAGAATACATATTCTTATTTGCACGTAGAACATACTCTAAGATTGACCACATGCTTGGCCATAAAGCAAGTCTCAATATGTTCAAAATCATTAAAATTACGCCAATCATACTTTCTGATCATAGTGGAATAAAATGGAAGTCAATATAAAGAAGATTTCTTAAAAACTACAACATGACTTGTAAATTCAACAACTTGTTCCCAAATGACTTTTAGGTAAACAGTGAAATTAAGGCATAAGTCAAACAATTCTTTGAAATAAATGAAAACAGACACACGACATATCAAAATATCTGGAATACAGCAAAATCAGTGGTAAGAGGAAAGTTTATGGCACTAAATGTCTACATAAAAAAGTTAGAAAGATCTCAAGTTAACAATCTAACATCATCCCTAAAGGAACCAGGAAACAGGAAAAACTAACTACAAAGCTAGGAGAAGAAAATAAATACTTGAAATCAGAGCAAAACTAAATGGAAGAGACCTAAAAATTCCTACAAAGGATCAACAAAACCAAAAGCTTGTTGTTTGAAAGAGTAAACAAGATCAATAGACCGCTAGCTACATTAGCAAAGAGAAAAGAGCACAATTATAAATGACAAAGGTGACATTACAACCCAGCCCATAGAAAAATAAAAGATCGTCAGACACTGTTATGACCACCTCTATGCACACAAACTAGATAAACTAGAGAAAATGGATACATTCTTAGAAACACACAATCCCCCAAGACTGAATCAGGAACAAATCAAAACCCTGAACAGACCAATATTGAGTCCAAAATGGAATCAATAACAAAAAACTTACCAACTAAAATGAGCCCAGGACCAGATGGATTCACAGCAAAATTATACTAAAGGTACAAAGAGGAGCTGGTACCAATTCCACTAAAACTATTACAAAAAAGATGAGGATGAGGAGCTCCTCCCAACCTCATTCTGCAAACCCAGTATCATTTTGATACCAAAATCTGGAAAAGAGGCAATGAAAATGAAAACTATTGCAAATATCCCTGATGAAACAGATGCAAAAATCCTTAACAAACAAACTGAATCCAGCAGTACCTCAAAAAGCTAACTCACCATGATCAAGTTTGTAGACTTTATTCCTGGAATGCAGAGTTGGTTCAACAAAAAGCAAATCAATAAATGTGATTCACCAACTAAACAGAATTAAAAACAAAAACCATATGATAATCTCAATAGATACAGAAAAACTATTGGTGTAATCCATCATTGTTTCATAATAAAAATCCTCAGCAAACTAGGTATTGAAGGAACATACCTTAAAATAATGAGAGCCTTCTATGACAAACCCACAGCCAACATCATACTGACGGGCAAAAGCTGGAAGCATCCCCTAAGAACAGGAACAAGACATTAATTCTCACTCTTACCACACCTATTCAACATAGTGCTGGAAGTCCTAGTCAGTGCAGTCAGCCAAGAGAAAGAAATAAAAGGCATCCAAATAGGAAAAGAGGAAGTCAAATTATCTCTGTTTGCTGAATGTAAAATAAAAGTTAAAATAATATAATAAAAATAATGATTCAAAAAATATTAGTAGGCATTTTAAAAACACTATTATTACATAAAACATGTCTGAGTATCCTGATACAGGAAGGCTGCAGGTGTGGCCATCTTTTTTATTTGCTCACGTACCTTATAGCCAAGTAGGAAACAAAAGCACTTTTAAGACACTTGGGTGAATGAGGTTGTTCCCTGAGAATGAGACTGGGAAAGGATGAGGACTTTTCAACTTTTAAACAAACATTTAATGGTTGGAATAACCACCTATTCCTTGCCTCACTAAGCTCTTACCTTGGGTGTGGAAGCAAGCAGATATTAGATGTCCTTTTTGTATCCACTAAGGCAATAATATCCAGTTCTCAAAAGTTTGCCCATGAAAGGGTGCCTTCACTGGGTTTAACCACCCTTTAGCAGCATCTGCCAAGTGCACCAGAGTGGGAATCCAGTTGAATATAGAGCCACCTTTGTCTAAATCTGCTGCCAGGCAAGGAAACCAGAAGATGCCTCCAGTGGGCCCACTGGAACATAAGTTCCCTGAGAGGGGACTTCGTCTTGTTTCAAACTGATCCAAGCACGTAGACCAGTGCCACATAACTATGTACTGAATGAATAAATTTTTGAATGAATGAGACTTGGCCTAGAAGTCCACTGATGAGGACTGAAAAGTCTGTATTCACAGTTACTGAGACCTCACTTGTGGGAGTCAGCTTCCAGTGGCGGGTCACTACTGCTGTAACTTCTGGCTTCCATGAACTGTACTAATGTCTCAAATCCAAACTTTCTTAGTTGATTCTAGGGCCATCTTTCTACATTTTGGGGCAATTCACTGACAGCGGGAGTTCTAATGGTACTTTGGAGCACAGATCTGACTCCACAGGCATGGCTAAGTCTCTCTGCCCAGGTCTAAGGATCCTTTTTTTTTTTTTTTTTTTTTCATATTTCTTAAAACTTTTAGAGGAATTCAGGGTACCTTGGTGGTCAGGGGCATGTGGTCAGTGAAACTGTCTGGGTTTGCACAGCAGCTTCTGGGAGACCTTCGGCACCCATTCTACATTGATTCCTCTCTGTAAAATAGGAGAAGGCTAATATTAAACTCAAAGGACTGCAGTGAGGATTAAGTTATTTACTGTATGTCAAGCCACTGGTACATTATGAGTCCTATATAAATTATCGATCCTATGAATATATATCCAATTTGCAGCTCCTGAAATAATCTTATTTTTTCCCCTTTCCCTAAGTTCCTCTCAGTATATATCCCTGCAACCACCTCCATTTCTCTCTTTGCACCCATCACCTATTCAGCTTTCAAGGATCCCTTCCTACTCCCTCAACACCCAGATCTTCCCTGTAGAAATAATATGAACGTTTTCTCTGCAGCCGTGTGTCCTTCTGCAGCCTCTTTCCAGTCACAATATGTAAACTCCTCACGGTCTCCCTATGAATGGAGATCAGTGTTATTTCTCATTCTTTTTGTCTGGTAAGGTACTCAGCCTGGGAGATAAGAAGGGGAAAAGCAATGGAGCGGCCTTGGGAGGGGCAAAATAGAAATGTAGGTAGAGAAGAGAAGCTTTATTTTTCACAGAGTGAGACATAAGTGCTGCTAAGCACTGACCAGAACATGGGTGTGGAGACAACCATGAAGGACACCCAGGGAGACCACTGGAGATCACTGACAATCCTTGTCAAGATGAACTTAGGAGCTCAGACCATGGACAGAAGGTTAGGAGTGGGTACATCAGACTGAGGTTAATCCTGGGCACTTAGGGTCTCTGGTTCCTCTAAAATTGCTCATCTCGATGTACTGCCAAGGTCAGCAGTAATTCTCTAGCAATGGCTGGAGCCCCTGGCAGGCTCACTCACAGCAGTAGAGGCTGTGGTGCCTGTGCCAGTAGAAGAGATGGGGCCTTTGGTATGTCAAGCAGCAGTGCCCTACAAAAGTTGAAGTGGCCCCCGAACTGGGGCTGCAGGGAAAGGCTGGAGGTGGGCATGAGGCTTAGTACTAGGGTGTGCACTTTGAAGGCTTTGGGGGTTATCACTGCTGCTGGTTTTGCTGGAGGGCATCTGATAAGACATCTAGAATCAGATGTTCTTGTAATGCACAAACCTCTGGTCAATATCTCTTCTGTGGTGGGTGTCATAGACCCCATGCTCTGCTACTGAACTGAGCAATGCATGGAAGAAATGAAAAGTTACTTGGAGTTCGTTCACCTTGGAAAACACATTTTTTCTATGGTCTCCTACTGGAAAAGGATGCTGAGTCTTTTCTCATTGGGCCCCTCAGGTATCTTATCTCCATGTGATCACAGAGGAGAATAAACCTGTTTGGGTAAAGCTTCCTTGATGATGTCTGGTGAGATCAGTGCATCTCTCAGAACATATGTAGGAAGAAGATGAGGGTGTGCTGAACACCCATGACCTTCACAGTCACAGGACACCTGAAACATCCTGGGAGGGTGCCCATTAGCCCTACACTCTTCCTGCTGCCTCCATCTCATACCCTCTGCTTCCTTCTCCCCTGATGGAAGCCTGGGCTTGTCTTCCTAGGTCTTCCAGCTCAGGTCCTGTCTCCAGCTAGACATCCATCTGATTTCATGGAAGCCAGAGGATGCTGATTTTGAGAAGTCCATGGACTGGGGAGCCCAGGACAGGAGCTCCTAGTGTGTGAGGGGCAGCATGAGTGGGCTGCTGGGGGAGTTGACAGCACTAAGCACCCCAGCCCAACTTCAGGACTTATCCACCTTCCCAGGAACAGGATGGCATGTTTGACCACAGAGAGCCTGGTGCTCACTTGTGCATCTTCCACCCAGGCCTACATGTGTCCTTAACAGAGGCTGTGCCCTGTGCTTTGTGGTGAAAGGTAGAGTTCAATATGACACGTCACCTGACCTATAGAAATTAACTGTCTAACTGCACAGGCAGTCAAGTAAATAGGGAGCCTGCTTCCATGAGAAAATTGCTATAATGTAAGTCATTATGCACAAAGTCTGCAGGTCTTTGTCCATCTACTTTTTTCTAGCATGTTCCCTTAGGAAAACCAAACACCCAGATGTGGTGTTGGGGTGGTGACTTGCTGTTGGGGCGGTGACTGAGCTGAGGACACTGGACATTCAGTATGGGCTGTGTGTAAAACAGATGGAAGCGTAAAGTCAGGGGAGGTGAGGGTCCCTGAAAGAGCCCCAGGGTAGGAGAGGAGGGGAGCCAAACGAGTACCCTATTGAAGGGCAAATGTAGGGAAGGAAAGCACAACAGTTGCAGTAATAAGAGTCACAACTGACACATTATAAAAAAGCATGACCTTCCATCAAAATCCAGGGAATGTGTGCTCTTTATTTGAAGACCATGAAAACACTGAGGAAGGAGTCGTTCATCTGCTTGGACTCAGTAAGGAAGTTGTGCAAATGTGCATGATAATGGATGGGCTTGATGAAGATGGCTTTGCTGTATGTGTTGCTGCTTATGAGGTTAATGGTAGTGTTGGGTGCAGCTCATGTAATGAAGCTGACCTGATGGTGTCTATGTTTGGGTATGGAGAATTGATGCAAACTGAATGCTATTTCCCTGTTAATTTCATTTTAATTTTAAATGAATTTATCATTCAATTAATCTCTAATATTAAAAAACGTTTTGCTAGATATTTTTCAAGATAAATCACAGTCAGGACTAAAACCAAACTTTATCCATACTAAAATTATAATTTTCAAAGAAAATTAAATTATGTTCACTATCAGTGGGTGTAATTTTTCTTTTCTTATTCCGCCTAAGAGTTTGCCCCTTTAAGTACATAGTGATGCCTGTAGGAGCATAAATGCACTGGGCTGTAAGGAGGACAGTGGCTCTGAGTGTGGATGGGTAGAGAGGGGGTGCAGATTTTGATATCCTCAGCAGCCTTTTCCTGCCTCCGGCACATGGTCCCTGCCTCTGGCTGGGAGGTGTTTTCAGAATCATCTCCAGAACTACTCCTGAGTGGCCATTTTACTCATATTGTTTAGGGTTTCTTCAGTAGACCCTGGCCTGCAAAAAGGCACTTAAGAAAGATGGACCAAATACTTTCTCATGTTACCTGGATTGTGAAGCTGAACAAAGCTGGGTGGCCACTTTTGCTTCTTGGGAGTAAAATCTCTAGTCTTTGGGATGCCACAATGTGGGGAGTAAGTTCTAAAGTTTCAAAACACCCCAGAACTGTAGTGGGGGCCCTCCTTCTGTCTCATGGAATGCAGTGGGTGTCCGCACATGGGCCTCTCCACAGCCCTATCCCTGATGCCTGACTTGGGGAGGCTCCACACTCGTCCTGATGAGGATGCCCATCAACCTTTCTTCCCCTCCATGAGGAACTCCCACTTTTGGCCCCTCTGTTTGTTATCAGAGCAGGAGCTCTGTAGGTTCGAGGCTGAGCAGGTGTCCTGGGATGACAGACGCTTGACTGGAGGACCACTGCCTTGCCATTTACCCAGAGCGTGAGGTCAGCTCTCTGAGGGTAATCTCTATCAGGAGCATCACCCTTAAATCTCTGGCTTTCTAAGGTCTGGAGAGGTCAGGTGACAGGGGAACCTGGCCTGGCTGGATATATCTGGATAATTTCATGACTTAGTAGTGCCAATGGGAATGATGGGAACAGGTGGTATAGTGGCTCAGGTTTGGCTCTTTGGAGTGCATTTTAATCAGGCCGTGTAAAACACATGTAAACGACAATCTAAATGACAAAAAGATCTTCTTCATTTCCTGCAGAACAGAGTTTCCTTTCAGTTTAGGACCTTCCCATCCCCAAACCATTAGCATGACCATGGCAAGCAGCTGAGACAATCTGGGTTCTCAACATTATCCTTGTGCCCCTATTAGAGACACAGGTACCACAGAGAGATGTGAATCCCTCCCTCCATGTTGTGGTGGTTGGGAGTAAAAGGGGAATGGGAAGAGAGCCTTACTAATGGAAAGGATCCAGGAAGCCCCCAAACTGTCCAAATATCTGTTCTTTAAATCTTCTTTAGTTCTACCATCTCTTATTTTTCTTTTTGTCATTCCTCCCTTCATCCCTTCCCTTATTCCTTCCTGCCCTCTTGACCTTCTCTTTCCATTCCTGCCCCCTCCCTCTCTATTCCTTCCCCATTCCTCTTCCCTTTCTCTACCTTTCTTTCCCTCCTGTTATTCCTTCCTTCTTTGCTTTGGAATATGTTGAGCTGAACAGCTATACTCTCTATTACTAGGCCCTCTATATCTTCTTGGGCAGATGCTAAGAGTTTTCTTATGAGGGGAGTCACAGGACTCTTGAAATTCCTGGGACCCAGGTTTCCTGTAGGCCTGTCATTTTAATTTTTTCATTCATTCAGTCATCCATTTATTCAATTATTCAAATGAGATGTGTTGCACTGATATGGCACACCAGGCATTTTGCCATACACAGGAGAGTTATAAATGAATAAGATTTGTTCTCTGTTCTTGAGTAGCTCACAGTGCAATGGGACAGACAGACAAATAACAAAATAACCATGATCTAGTGTGGCAAGTGCAGGAATACAGGTGTGTGGAATGTCCTTGGGCTCAAGTTCAGACTCTGTGGGTGTCAAACCCCTTTTACTTGGAGTGACTCTGTGGGAGAAAATGTGTCTAGATGTTGCCACATGCTATCATTTGAGGATGAGATCACTGGCCTTTGACAATAGTATTTGTGCAAGTAGCAGGAGCAGAAGTATAAATCCTTGATCTGTCTGTGGGCAGCCAGCCCAGAGGGTGATACCAAGAGGGGCTAATGGAACCTCACCAGGAGGAAGAGATAATGCTGGTGCTAAGAAGAAGGGAGCTGAGGGGGACCCTGGGGTTTCTAAGACAAAGTGGAGTGGACAGGATAATGGGCTTGTTCAGAGCATTCATTTTGGACTCAGACATTCCTGAGTTTGAATCCTGCTTCCCCAGGTATCAGCTGGTATGGTGGTGGGGAGCTATAAAGTGATGAAAGCACAATGGACCAAAGATGTGAGGGGCAAAATCAGAGAAAGAGACAGGAAGTCTATAGAGGTTGTGAGGACATGGTTTACAAATTAAAGTACATCTGAGGGCCATTGTATCAGTATCTTAGTGACTGTGGTATTTACTCTAAGAGCTCCAGAGTAGTTTCTGGGAGGGAGTGATCCACCTTAGCTGGGGTGGCTAAAGGAAATTAGCTGAGTTGTGAATAATACTTCATGGATGTGGTGATGATGAGGCCAACAATGGGGAAACTTGTGAACACTGAATGGGCAGTGAGTGAACAGGATTTTGCAAATTGCAGTTACACAAGCTATGTAGTATGTTTTCCATTGCATTTTACTATCACATTAGAGATGCATTGCCTCTGAAACACCACATTTAAAAATGGGACAAATCTTTTAAATCAGAACACTAATTAAAATGATCACAAAATGTTACTGTCTTTTATAAACGCTGATGAAAATTTTGTGTCTGGTTATCCTGTTACAGGAAGACTTATAAGTGATGAAATCTCCATTAGATGATGAAATAGGTAATATTCATGGGGTGAAAAGAGAACCTGTGAGAAGAGGTTTATTCACTGGGCTGTGGAGAGAGGGAGGGAGATGGGTAAGGGCATGAGGAGAGAGGCCTGCTTGTGCAATAACTTCGTCCCCTTGGTAGTCATGATTTATCCCGTCTTCTTTCTTGGCTGTTGTCTTTTGATGTGGAAGCTAGAAAACACTTGATGCCCTTTCCTTTTGTCACCACCAAAGCCACCATCTCAGAGCCTCAATATTTTGCCTAGGCTGAGTGTCTTCTTCGGGTTTATTAAATAAATAGCAGTGTCCACTCACCTCCAGAGGCTGAGAGACCAACTGAGGAGAAGGCCACTGTGTTTCACTCTGTGATGCATGCAAAATCGGGAACTGTCTCCTTTAGACAAGTTTTGAATGTGAGTTCCCAAAAGAAGGAACTTTGTCTCTCTGATTCCCTATTGTGTCCCTAGTGCCTACAATCAAGCACATAATCAAGGCTCAGTAAAAATGTGTCAAGTGAATAAATGGGTCCAGGGCTCAGGACTTGGTATTGCCCAGATGCAGTTTGGGGCATCTGTTTTTCTCCACTGCTGGAAACTCCCTTACTGGGCTCCATTTTTGAGAGGTCCTTTTATACTTCTTTATAGATTCCCAGGATCTCGTTGGTTTGCCAGCAAGTTACTTTGTTGACTCTGCTCAGTTTTCTTTCCACTCAGATTTGATCCAACCATAGCCAGAACCCCGTCATTCTTCAGTGTAGTGGAATGAGGTGCTCTGGGCCTCCAAGCTTGTTCCGTAGCCCCTGACTGGTGGCAGGATCTAATTGTCCAGTTATGTCCAGCCTGTGTCATGCTGTTTCCAGGTCTGCACAGAGATGCTGGGTCCGCATGTGGGTATCGCTTACATTCCAAGTGTGGAGCTTTGCAGGCTGTTTCAGGCATGGCACACTCTTCCCTGGGTACTGGGCCTTCCACCCCCTTCACTGTCCCTGGGTGAGAGCTCTCCAGTGATTTCAAACCGAACTTAAACCAATGGCCCAAAGATGTGCCTTCTGCTTTAATTTCAACAAATTTCTTTTTTTTTTTTTTAAAATAACCATTGGTGCATATCTGAATATCTGATATTAAACTTCTCTCAGGGTCTTTTTTATTTCTTATTTTTGCAGATGGAGTCTCACTCTGTCACCCAGGCTGGAGTGTCGTGGCATAATCAGCTCACTGCAACCTCTGACTCCTGGTTCAAGCAATTCTTCTGCCTTAGCCTCCTGAGTAGCTGGGATTACAGGTGTCTGCCACCACGCCCCGCTAATTGTTTGTAATTTTAGTAGAGATGGGGTTTCACCATGTTGTCCAGGCTGGTCTTAAACTCCTGACCTCAAGTGACCCACCTACCTCGGCCTCCCAAAATGCTGGGATTACAGGTGTGAGTCACCATGCCGGGCCTCAGGGTCTTTTTGATTCCTAAATTTTAAGAATTAATTTACAGGATTTGACAAAATCCTTTTTTAGTTCCATGGACTTATAAGGTTATCCATCTTTATTTTTAATGCCTTCCCCCCACACCTGCTCTACTTAGCCCTCACGTCAACTTCTCTCAATATTTGTAATTTGACCGTAGCTCTATGTGGTACTTCTTGGGTTTTCTGGTAGTCAAAGTGAGATGTTACTCTTGGTTCACATGAAAAAACATTCCTTCAACCCCAGGAGCATCTCAGTCTCACAATTTAGGCCAAAACATGTGACTCCATTGAAGTTGTAACTTCCATGTGGTGATGTCAAGGTTGTGTAGTTACAAAATTAATAAATGTTTGCTTCTTTAGTATATGTATTCATAATTCCAGCAACACTTCTCATTTTCTTCCTTTTTCTTTTTCCTAAAATTCTCATTTTGCACATTCCAATCATCTCATTGACTAAACTCCCAGCCACATCTCTGCTCCATTATCTCATTAATTTAAGCACCTCTCTCAGCTTTCATCTCTGTCCCTGGATTTTCAGTCACTGAGTTATAGTTCTTCCCCAGGCTTACATCTCTTCCCTCCATCTTTTGATTCTGCTTCTCCTCTGCCTATTTTCTGTTTCTTTGCCTTTTGATTTCCTGTTTCTTAGTTAGCACCCCAGAAATGGCTCATCAAAACAAACTAGTGATCTTCTGTCAAACACTGGAAATTCCCGAATTGTATTAATGTCCTCTCAGATTTTACAGGAAAAGTCAATTTTTGCACTGATACCCTCTTTGAGTTTGAGGTTGTGTTTCAGGGCCTCAAACCAACACAACCTGTATCCTTCTCTCCCTCCCACTACAACATGAAACTCTCCCCTTCCCTTCCATCAGTGGAGCAGGGTCAGATCCACTATGTTTTCCTGGTGCAGAGCTAAGGTTTGCCTCCTGAGCTGGGTTGTACTGACCAAGGAGCTGAGAAGAGAGACAGTGAAATGCCCAGTGAGACACCAGTGGTAGTGAGGACAAGAAACTTTATTTTTTGACGAGGTTGGGCACAAGCACTGCCAATCCTTGGCAGGTACAGGGGGAAGGAGACATATGACATCCTGGATTTAAAACAGGAAGTGCCTTCAGGGGAGAGCTCAGATGCCCCACTGGAAAACCCTCAGCTCAGCCTGTGAAAGTCAGAAGAGAGTATCTGGGAAAGCGTGCGTCAGGATGGGGCTGTTCCTGACCCCTTGGGATTCTTGTTTCCTCCAAAGATCGCTTATCTCGGCATCAGGATCTGGATCAGCAGCAGCCCCCAGAACCGTGGCCACAGCCAGAGCCCCCACCTTGCTGACCACTGCCCCTGTCACAGGAGTTGGACCTCTGGCGCCGGCATCGGTGGTGGTGCCTGTGGTGGCTCAGGAAGCAGCCGCTCTCGGAGCTGGGGCCACAGCCCCCGGAGCTTGGAGCACAGCCAGAGGAAGCTGGAGGCAGACACTGTGCTGGGCTCTTTGGGGGGCACTTGGGTGAGGGGCACTTGGGTGGAGGTGTGCACTGCTGCTGGTTCTGCTGGCAGGACATCTTGTCAGGAGTTGAGTTGTCCTGGACGAAACAAAGCCACTTGTTAGTTTAAAATCTACAGTCCAGTGTCTCTAAGATCAGCTGCCTCCTGAGGCAAGAGCTGCAGGAGCGTGAGGGAAGCTGATGTGGAGTTGGTGGGACATGCCAGATACTTCTCACATTGCTCTCCACCCTGGACAGATTGCTGTCAGTCTAAGTGGGCATGTGTGTTTCTGTTTCTCCAAAGAACCCCCAGGGGATGCACCCTTTTGGGAAAAAGAATTCTATAGAATGGATGTTACAGGAAATGTGCCTGCCTGAGTAGAAAGAGGATGGGAGGGAATCGTGAGCTCTGTGGCCTTTGCAGGTCATGGAATTGCTGTCAGCTCCTGCAGGGTCTCCCTCCTGCCCCCTTCCCCCATTGCTGCTCTCTCACAGCCCTGTATCTGGGTCTTTGTTTCAAACCTCTCTGTTTCCTGTTCTAACATCCCATATCAAGCCCTGTCCCCTGCTGAACACTTACCGAGTGCAGAGAAGGCAGGAGAAGTCTGTTCCTGAGGAGACTGCGGATGTGGAGCCCAGGGCAGGAGCGCTTTTATACTGTGCAGGGTGTGTGATGTACAGGCTGGGCATGCTGCTGCTTTCACAACCAGGGAGGTGACAGCCAGGCACACCCTTGGGACTATCCATTCATCACCTTCCTGTGCACTCACCAAGATGCCTGACAAGAGGGAACCAGGAAGGTCTGACGCCTGTATACCTTCTTCTCATTAAGGCCTGCTGGAGGTTGCAGTCCTACCTTCCTTGAAGCAATTGTTTTTATCACCACCCATCAGTAGTCACTCCTCATTCCACATGGCATTTTGCATTAGCTTCTTTCACTTAACATATTGTTTAAGATTTATCCATGTTGTAGTATGTATCAGAACTCCATTATTCTTCATGGTTGAGTAATATTTCACTTTATGAACTTAGCACGTTTTATTTAACCATTCATCAAGTGATGGACATTTGAGTTAGCTCCAATTCTTGGTTATTGTGAATAATGCAGCTATGAACTTAATCTTTATTATTTCCTTCCTCCTGCTTTATGTTTAGTTTCTTCTTTTTTTCAGTGTTCTAAGGCAGAAGGTTAGGTAATTGATTTGAAATTTTTCTTCTTCCTTAATGTAGGCATTTGCAGCCATATATTTCTTTCTAAGCATTTCCTTTGCTGTATCCCATAATTTTTGGTAAGTTGTATATAAAAATATACAATTTCATTCTACTGTGGTTAGGGATGATACTTTGTCAGTGTTTTAAAATTTAATGACACTACTTTTATGACCCAACAAAAGGTCTACCCTGCAGAATGTTCCATGTGCAATTGAGAAAAATATGTATTCTGCTATTGTGGTTGGAGTGTTCAACAAGATGTCTGTTAGATCTAATTGGTTTATAGTGTTGTTAAAGTCTTCAGTTTCTTTGTTGATTTTCTTCCTGGTTGTTCTTCCATTAATGAAAGTGGAGTATGAAAGCTTCAACTATTATTGTTAAATTGTTTATGAGTTTTCTGTTTCTCCCTTCAATTTTGTTAGTTTTTGCTACATGTAATTTGGGACTCCATTGTTAGGTGCATATGTATGTATAATAATTATTTCTTTAATAGATATAGATCCTTTTATCATTATAAAATGTCCTTTTTGCCTCTGCTATTAATTTCGTCTTAAAGTCTATTTTGTCCAGTATTAGTATAACCACTCCGGATCTCTTGATTACCATTGCATGGTGTATGGTTTTCTACCTTTTATTTGAATCTATTTTGTCTTTGAGTCTAAAATCTGTGTCTTATAGACAGCATATAGTTAGTTCATGCTATTTTATCCACTTTGCCAGTCTTAGCCTTTTGATTGGGGTATTTAATCTATTCACAATTGGTATAATTACTATTAAGGTAGAATTTTTATCTACCATTTACTGTTTATTTTCTATATATTTTATAACTTTCTTTGCCCCTCTTTTTCTTCAGTATGGCTTTGTTTTTTGTTGAACAGGCATTTTGTAGCGTACCCTTTTAATTTCAATGTTATATATTTTAGTATATTTTTTGAGTTATTTTCTTAGTGGTTTCATTGGGAGTTCTTATTAACATCTTAACTTACAGCGATTATAACTCAGATCAATACCAACTTAATTTTGATAGCATGCAAAACTTTGTTGTTGTGTAGGTTTGTTCCCTCCCCCTTCTGTATTCTGTAATTGTCATAAAAATCGTATGTTTACATTAGAAGGCCATCAATGCAGTTCTATAAGTATTTCTTTATGCAGTTGTGTTTCAAATCAAATTGGAGAAAAAAGACTTAAAAGCACAAAATACATTTATACTATCTTTTATATTTACCAGGTAGTTAACTTTACCAATGCTCTTCATTTCTTCATAAAAATTTCAAATACTGTCTAGTGGTATTTCATTTCAGACTGAATTAATCCTTTTAGTATTTTTTGTACAGCAGGATTTCTGGAAAAAATTTTCTCAATTTTTGTTTATCTGGGAATGTCTTAATTTTTAGAGAATAGTGTTGCTGGATATAGAACTCTTGGTTTACTTTTTTTTTCTTTAGTACTTTGAATATGTTATCTGACTGGCTTCTGTCCTCCATGGTTTCTGATGAGAAACCAGCTGTTAATGTTATTAACTTTTTTTTTGTATTTGATGGGTCTTTTTTGCTGTTTTAAAAATTCTCTCTTTGTCTTTTGACATTTGTACTACGATGTGTTTAGGTATGGAGCTCTTTGACTATACTCTGCTAGGAGTTTGTTGATCTTCTTAGATGTGTAGATTAATATTTTTCATTAAATTTGATAAGTAATTAACTGTTATTCCTTTGAATATTCTTTCTGTCTTTTTATTTCTCTCATCTCCTTCTGGGATTCTTATTATAAATATGTTGGTGTGCTTGATGGTTATCCACAGGCCTCTGAGGCTCTGTTAATTTTTATTCAATCTTATTTCTTTCTGTTCCTTAGGTTGGATAATCACAATTGACCTATCTTCTAGATCAATGATTTGTTCTTCTAGTTCAAACCTGCTGTTGAGTCCTTCTAGTCAATTTTAAATTTCAGTTATTGTATTTTTCAAGCCTCAAATTTCTATTTGGTTGTTTTAAGAAATTCTTTTTAATTCTTTATTGTTATTATCTATTTGGCAAGACAATATTCTTACATTTTCTTTTAATTCTTAAGACTTAGTTTATTTTAGTACTTTAAGCACATTTAAAATAGTTGATTTTTTATCTTTGTCTAGTAAGCCCAATGTTTTAACTTCATTAGGGACTGTCTCTCTTGACTACCTCCCTGGACCTTGCCCCTTGTGTAGGCCACATTTTCTTGTTTATTTGTAGCTCCCTCTCTTTTTGTTTTTTTTGGTTAATAATTGGACATTTAAAATAATATAAAATCCTGGAAATCAAATTTCCCACCCCTCTCTGGGGTTTGTTGCTGTTTGTTTTCACTGTTCATTTGCTTTGTGACTTTCCTGAACCAATTTTGTAAAATCTGTATTCTTTATTGTGTGTGGTCATTGAACTCTCTACTCAGTTAGCTTAGTAGAGATTTCCTTAAATGCCTTGAGTTAATGTCTTTCAACCTTTGCAGAGATCCTCTCTGGGTATGTTGGGGCATGTTTTTAAGACTTAAGAAGACAGTTTACAAATCTGTCTTCGGTTTCATTTCCTGCTTGTGTGGAACTTCGAGATCAGTCAAAGTTTGAGATATTTGGGTCTTACCAGGTCTTTTCTGCACATGCACACAGCCCTGTAAGTCCACATAGTCTCCTAGATTTCCAGAAATATGTCATAGATTTTTTAAACTCTCTATGAGAATCTCATTCCTCAGATTTTCCATCTAAGTTTTTGGTCAACTTCTGGTTTGCCCAACTATTATCACCATCACAGGTACCTGTGATGCTAAACATTTTTTACTGATTGTTTTTGGCAAACACCCTGGGGTAAAAGCTGTTTGCAGTGAGAGAGCTCTGAGTCAACCGGAATGAAAACAAACTCTGCCAGTTGGGATTTCTAGGGGAAATGGGAATGGGATCTTCATTATGTGCTTTATAGTCAGATAATGACGTTTCTCTAGGGATGGGGTTTTCGGATAGTGTCAGATATGTTCTGTTACCTCCATGTACTACTAGGATTTTAGATTTCAAGACTAAGATGGCACTGGGAACAGGGAGATGACAATAGGGCAAGTAAAAATGTCACAAAGCTCACTGCTCTTGCCCATATTCAACTGCTTTTCTTAAGTGAACACTCTAATATTTTTGCGAGCCTTTGGTAAATCTCCAGAGTTTTGCAAACGTTGATTTTCACAATTTTTCATTTTCAAGGTGTTTTTAATGGAAGAGCAGATTTTTGGAGATCCTTGCTCAACCATTCCCAACCTTCTCTTCTTAAGTGAAAACATGCGTCCCTAGTTTGTCATCTGGGTCACAAACTTCACATCCAATAATCATTATTATTTTGAGATATACAGCTCTTCTCATCACCACAGAGATACTTCCATACAATATCCAGGTCATATATGAGAAAGTAAGGTTAAGCTTTTCCTGTTTCATTGAGATTTGACAAAAATAACTACCAAGTTGTATACAATAGGCACAAATAACTCTCCACCTTATAAAGAGGTTGGAAGGAGCCCTGATGCTATCACTCTTCCCTTGTTATAATGATGAGAAGTTTCCAAAACTGGATAGAATGCTGTGGATTTCCCCCTTACATTTCACATGGGGAAGCAACAGGTTATTATTCTCACCCTCCACTAGAGGAAAAGTCATAGGAATTTCAAGGGGACAAATTGTAGAACTTATCAAGCCTAAAAAACAGAAAGACTTAGCTGGGAGCGGTGGCTCATGCCTGTAATCTCCGCACTTTGGGAGGCAAAGGTGGGTGGATCACTTGAGGTCAGGAGTTCAAGACCAGCCTTGCCAATGTGGTGAAACCCCATCTCTACTAAAAATACAAAAATCAGCTGGGTGTGTTGGCTGGTGCCTGTAATCCCAGCTACGCAGGAGGCTGAGGCAGGAGAATCACTTGAACCGGGGAGACGGAGGTTGCAGTGAGCTGAGATTTCACCACTGCACTCCAGCCTGGGTGGCAGAACGAGATTCCATCTCAAAACAAAACAAAACAAAATGATAAAACACACACAAACACACACACAGCCCAGGAAGACTGAAATTTCAGGCCTCAGCATTATCAGTGGACTTGCTGAACAGTTCTCTGGCTATTCTGGAGAGTGAAAAATATTTGGAAAGAGAAAAATGGAAAGGAGAATGGGGAAAAGAGAAGCAGCCAGTCCCTTACTGATTGACATGGCCAGAGCTGATGAGTTTCCCTGAGCCAGTGGACAGTTTGGAGGGCAACTAGGCATAGCTGTACTGCCACAGTCCTGTTAGGAATGTGACTAGCAAGGCAAGAGGCCTGTACCAATGGGGCTAAGAGTGTAGGAGAGTGTCAAAAGAGGCCAAGTTTATCACATCAGGTCACTGTGCTAAGGATTCCTTAAAGAAATCAGTCATTTATCTAGTAAGAGAGCCCTCATGGGTCAGCATAGAGAGGATGCAGCCACTGAGAAACACTAGCAGTACCAGCCAAATATGAGATATTTGCTTCATCCCCGCTTTTCTCATTCCAGCCTCAAAACAGTGCAGAATAAAGGGAACCCACAGGGGACAGGAGGAGGTGGACAATACGTGATGGAGCTGACCATGTCTCTTTTCTACACACTAGATGCCTGTTTTCCACACAGTCCTTTAAGAGACAGTTGGGCTGTGCTGGGTTGGAGAGGGAAGAGTTAATATTCTTATTCTGAGTTATATACAACTGGACAGGATGGGGTGCTCCCTGAGTACCTGAAAAATGATTGGAAAGCCCTGAAACACACTTGAGATATCATCAAAGTAGAGTCAGTATAACAGAGTAGAAGACAGAGACTGGAGGAAAAATAAATCCCTATTTGTATCTGACACTGAGTTCAGACTACTTAATAAACTTGTTCAGAGGCCTTTGGAAGATTTTCCTGCCAAGGATCTCTCTTGGTTCTTCCTCTCTTTCCAATATCAGTCAACAAATAAATGAATACTCAATCTCATGAATTGCATAATATTTTTTAAACTGCATGTAGGAAAACATTCCTTCTTGGAGCTAATCATCACTGTAAAATCAGGGCTTTGTGGCAAAAAATGTGAAAGACTTCAGATGTCAACAATGAAAAGTTTTGTCTCGAACGTGAAGAAGGTGAAGATGGCGGTGGCCAGGGCCGGGGTCCTGGGAGTTCAGTGGCTGCAAAGGGCATCCCGGAACGTGGTGCCGCTGGGCGCACGGACAACCTCCCGCATGACCAAGGACATGTTCCCAGGGCCCTATCCTAGGACCCCAGAAGAATGGGCCACCGCCGCCAAGAAGTATAATATGCGTGTGGAAGACTACGAGCCTTACCTGGATGAGGGCATGGGGTATGGCGACTACCCGAAGCTCCCTGACCGTTCACAGCATGAGAGGGATCCATGGTATAGCTGGGACCAACCGGACCTGAGGTTGAACTGGGGTGAACCGATGCACTGGCACGTAGACATGTACATCAGGAACCGTGTGGATACATCCCCCACACCTGTTTCTTGGAATGTCATGTGTATGCACCTCTTCGGTTTCCTGGCTTTCATGACATTCATGTTCTGGGTGGGGGACGTGTACCCTTCCTACCAGCCTGTGGGACCAAAGCAGTATCCTTACAATAATCTGTACCTGGAACGAGGCCGCGATCCCTCCAAAGAACCTGAGCCGGTGGTTCACTATGAGATCTGAGGAGGCTTCGTGGGCTTTTGTGTCCTCTTAACTAGGACTCCCTCATTCCTAGAAATTTAATCTTAATGAAATCCCTAATAAAACTCAGTGCTGTGGTAAAAAAAAAAAAAAAAAAAAGAAAAGAAAAGTTTTGTTTCCAAACCGTATGTCACCCTCAAACCCTTCAGTTTCTGTAAGCCATCTTGGGTGGTCTGTAACATGATCTTTCTTTACTTTTGAGCTGGGCTCCAATTTTCAGTACAGGTCGTGGTGGGCCTCAAGTGCTGAGGAGTGGGTCAGACCTCCAATCGTCCAGGGGACTTTGAGTTGCTAAGAGTGGTGTAGGGAAAGCAGATAAAGTTGAAGAAAGTTTAGTTATTTCACAAAGTCACATATAGAAAGCAGGAGATGGGGGTGGGGGAGGTAGGGAGAAGATGGATGCCAGGCTATCAGAGAGGGTGAAATTTCTGGAGAGAAAAGAGAACTCTCCACCTCAGAAGTTCTCAGCTTTGGCTGCACATTGGCATCATCTTGGAGGGTTTTTAAAAAATACAAAACTCTGAGTTTCATCCCTCAAGATGCTGGTTGGCTTGGACTAGGCATCAGGGTTTTAGTATCTCCCAGGTGATTCTGATGCACAGTCAGGTTTGAGAGGATCAGATCACATGAGATGGAAGAGAAAAAATTGGAGGTTGGAGAATGAGATCACCTGTGGGCTTACATACATAAGTACCTGTTGTCCACAGAACAAACAAAAAATTCTTTGGCTACAGTACTAGTCTCTGGCTGGTCAGGAACTGGCTGATTTCTCTAGTCTCAACTTCTACTATCCTCTTCTACTTCTTTACCTGTCTTTGTCACACCAAGGGGTCCGAGGCTTTTGCCTGGGCCTGAGCTGGGGGCACCTTAGTGACTGATGCTTGGTGCTCAGAGACTATCTGTCTGAACACCTTGAGGAAAGAGGCAGATGTCTTAGGAAGTTCTAGTTCATAGACTGTCTGGACAGGATCTTGTTACCAGGTTCTATGTTGCTTGCTTATAGGCTGCAGGGTCCTGGTAGTAGGTCGGCGGTGGGGGGTGGGGGGGTGGCGGCGAGGAAAGACTAAGTTTTTCTAAGAGAAGGATCTGGGATGCCTCAAAACTGTCCAGGTACCTATTTCTTAAGCTTGTTGTTGATGTGTTTTCTTCTCTTTCTCCCATCCTCTTTTGCTCTCCCCTTCTCTTTCTTTATACATTCCTTCTTTACTTTCTTCTATTCTCTAAAAAAAAAACCCAGATATTACACAGTGGGCATGGTGATATTACACAGTGGGCATGGTTGGATGGTGGACACACCTCATAAATAAATGAGATGTGGTTCTCGTTGAGTAGCTCACTGTGTAGCAGGGCAGACGGACAGGTGATCAAATGACTATGACCCAAGATGATGAAAGCTACATAAAATGTGTGTTGAGTCCTTAGGTTTAGGCAAGAGCTTTTGGGTATCAGTCTCCTATCTCCTCAGTGTGCCCAGAGGTTGTCATTTGGTATCATTTGAGAGTGGTTGAGGTGAGGTCGGCAACCTATAGGAGCTGAAGATGGACATAGACCAGGAACAAAGGGATAAGGAGTCTGACCTCTCCTTGGAGCTTCTGGTCAGGGGGACACAGAGAAACTCATGAAACCTAGGAGGTAAAGGTGTTCCTGAAGAGAGAAGGGGAATGGACAAAATTTCTGTCTGAGGACAGAATGTGGTGGATAGAAGCGGCCAGAATAATAGGTTCATTAAGAACATAGGTTGAGGAGTCGGATATTTCTGGCTTTGTTTTCTTATTTCTTCAGGTGATAGTTGTCATAAGGTAAAGGTGTTTGAGGACAGAAGAAACTACAAAGGAGTGAAAGCACAGTGGACCACGGACATTAGAGCTGCAACCAGAGACGGAGATAAGGAACTAACCTACATCTGATGACTGATGTGTCAGTAAGCCACTCACTTTGTAAGTTTCTGAGTTGTAGACATGGGTCAGAGAAGAAGATGATTCACCCAGGCTGGGATAGCCAGGGAGAATTTATCTGAAAGGTAAATTATAATTAATTGAAGGTGAATAATTATAGATGCATTTGGTAGTGTTATTATGTATAACTGACGTAATGCAATTGATGTGTGACGAATGCCTGTAAAAATTGCATTTGAATCAGCTCTGTAGAATTTTCCTATTGTATTTTATTATAACAATAAAGATGCATTTTCTTCTGAAATATAAGCATACTCAAGAATAAGACAAATCTTTTATATCACACGTGTAATTAAAAATGTATATATTTTTTCAGACAAATACACCAGTGGTTCAGAATAGAAAGCCAAAAAATAAGACCACACACCTACAAACATCTGGTATCAAAAATCTGACAAAAACAAGCAATGGAGAAAAGATTCCTAGTCAATAATTGGTGCTGGGATAACTGGCTAGCCATATGCAGAAGATTGAAACTAGACTCCTTCCTTACACCATATACAAAAATCAACTTAACATGGATCAAAGACTTAAATGTGAAACTTAAAAAATATAAAATCCTTGGTAGACAACCTAGGCAATACCATTCCGGACTTAGGAACGGACAAAGATTTTATGACAAAGACACCAAAATCAACTGCAAAAATGGACAAATGGGGTCTAATTAAATTGAAGAGCTTCTGCACAGCAAAATAAACTATCAACACAGTAAGCAGACAACCTACAGGATGGGAGAAAATATTTGCAAACTATGCACCTGACAAAAGCCTAATATCTAGCATCTATAGGGAACTTAAGCAAATCTACAAGAAAAAAAAAACACAATTAAAAAGCAAGCAAAGGACGTGATCAGACACTTTTCAAAAGAAGAGGTGCATGCAGTCAACAAGCATATTTTTAAAAAGCCCAACATCCCACTGATCATTAGAGAAATTCACATCAAAGCTGCAGTGAGGTGTCATCTCAAACCAGTCAGAATGGCTGTTCTTAAAAAGTCAAAAAATAGCAGGTGTTGGTGAGGTTTCAGAGGAAAAGGAATGCTTATACATTGTTGATGTGAGTGTAAATTAGTTTAACCGCTGTGGAAGACAGTGTGGCTATTCCTAAAAGACCTAAGGACAGAAATGCCATTCAACACAGCAATTCCATTACTGGGTATATACCCAAAATAATATAAATCATTCTATCATAAAGACACATGTACACATATGTTTATTGCAGCACTATTCACAATAGCAAAAACATGGAATCAACCTAAATGCTCATCAAAGATAGACTGGATAAAGAAAATGTGGTACATATACACCATAGGATACTATGCAGCCATAAAAAAGAGTGAGATCATGTCCTTTGCAGGAACATAGATGGAGCTGGAGGCCATTATCCTTAGCAAAGTAAGGCAAGAAAAGAAAACCAAATACTGCACATTGTCATTTGTAAGTGGGATATAAGTAATGAGAACACATGGACACATAGAGAGGACAACAGACACAGGTACCTACCAGAGGGTGGGGAATAGAAGGAGTGAGAGGACCAGGGAAAATGACTAATAGGTACTAGACTTAATATCTGTGTGACAAAATAATTTGTACAACAAATGCCCATGACACAAGTTTACCTGTGTAACAAACCTGCACATGTACCCCTGAACTTCAAATAAAAGTTAAATAAAAACACATGGCTTTTAAGAAAACATTATTAGTACAGTAAATGTGTCTGTTTATCCTACTACAGGAAAGCCTATAGTTGTGGCTACCCACTTTGAGATAAGGTCTAACAGGAGGAAAATGAGAGTACCTTCATACTACTGGTGCGAACATTACTTTTTCCACTGGCAAGGGTCTGAGAACATAGGCCTTCTTGTGCACTAATATTCTTCCCATCACCACTAGCAACTCATCCCTTATTCTTACTTGATTGCTGCCTGTGGTATAAAAGTAAGATGTTACTACATGACGTTTTTGCAATAGCAAAGCCAGTATATTTAATCATCAATGTTGTTCTCAGGCTAGTATCTTTCATTGTGTTTATCAAAGCTACACTGCTGCCTCTTCAATCCAAAGATATGGGAAACCAACTGGATAGAGGGGTGTTGATACCTTACTTTGCTGTTTTACAAGCAAATCAGAGGACTGTCTTGAATGGACTCACTGGATTGGGAAGTTCCCTGAGAACATCTTATTTGTTCATTTTCTCTAATGTATCTGCAGTACCTGTAGTGGTGTCTGTATGTAGTAAATGTTTAATAAATAGTTTTTAAATGAATTATTAATTATTAACTATTGAATCCTCGGCTGGGTCGAGGTGGTCTTTATTAGTTGACCTATTGGGGTCCACTTTTAGGGGCAGCATCAGGAACTGCTTAACATCTGTCTTTGACTGTCTTGATATTGCAGGTTCCAACTTCATAAGTTGGTCCAACTCCTATTTCTTCTTCCTCCTGAGTGAACTCACAGTGTGTGTAGGAATTGGTGGACAATTTGACATCAAGAGCTTGACCTTGATAGGTGCTTTGAGCCTCCAATCCTCTTTCCATAGACTTTGACAGATGGCAGGCTTTAATTTCTTCAAAGGCTGGATCTTTTCTCTTGCAGGTGATACGCAGTTAGGAATTTGTCTCATCAATTCTAGTCCTGCTCCAAACAGTGGTCTTCAGTTTCTGGACCAGTGGAGTGGTTCTGGCTAGATCTGTGGGTTCCCTGGTGTGGGGTCCATGTGGCAAGGCCTCACACACAGGGTAGCAACTCCAACCTCCCAGCCAACCTTATGCATTCTCAATATTTTTGAGACAAATTTGAATCATGGCTTGACACTGTTTCTGTCCCATGGTGGAGCGCTACCCAAGAATGTCTCCGGTTTAGAGTAACAAGCAGCTTATGGTGATGAATCAAACAGGACAGCTGTGGTTCCTATCTTCAGCAACTGTGCTGAGCTGGAGAGTGATCAGAACTGGTTAGAGTATTTCTCACATCAAACTCCTTGAGAGCCCTTTTCTGTACTAAATTCCAGAGATTTTAGAAATCCTGAGTTCTTAGACTTTGCAGTAAAAGTAGCCAGTTTGATATTTTCAAAAGAATATTTTTGATTCAATAAACTCCTAATGTGCTATCTATATTTGTTTATTTTTGCTTGTTGTACCCAGCTCCACACAGAGTTCACATTTTCAATTTGTAATTTTCACATCCACATTTTCAATTTGTAATTTAATTCATGTCCTATGATGTTCCTTTGGCTTATTCTTATGGATTTGATGAACTGTTTTCTCTATGATAGTATTTCAACAATTTGGCAGACAGAATGAGACTCATCTCTCTCTCTAAGGAGGTAATTAAACCTAGAGGGCGGTTAAGTATCACACATCCAAAACATGACAGAGAAAAAATTTTTAAAAGTTTTATTGAAGTTATGATTCACATAGTTGGGCTCTTAGCTCTGCAAAGTTTAAAAAATCAAACAAAAATAGGAACAAAACACGAAGTTAAGCAGGACAAAATAAACGTAAAGTATAAAATACTAATTATTTCTAAAAATCTCTTGAAAAGTCTCCAGGAAGGTACAAATGGCATCAGCCAGGATCATGGACTTACTGGCTGTGTGGCCTGGGTCCTGTGCAGAACTGTTGGACCCACAATGTCCCTGTTTGTAAAATATGGCTATTAAGAGCACATGGCTTATCGAGTTAGAAAATTAAATGAGTTCATAGTAGTCACTTCGGGTTTTCTAGCACCTAATAAGCAAATAAATTTTTGATCTTACAATTATACTAATTTATAAGCCTAGCAGTACTTCTCATTTTCTCTCTTCCTTTTTCTTAATGGTCTCAGTCTACAGCCTCCACATTACTACATTCCCTAAGCTCTCAGCTCCATTTCTCCCCTAACCCAGGACTTCCTTTTTTTTTTTTTTTTTTT
>NW_012098643.1:545273-547254 GCF_000951045.1 Mandrillus leucophaeus | reverse complement strand
GATTACAGACAGCTGAGGCCACTTTTTTCTTTACCCATCTTTTAATTTTAGTCTAAAGGTTTTCAGCCTTGCAATTATTGGCTTTCTGGGTCAGATAATTCTGCACTGTGGGGCTGTCCTATGCTTGGTAGGAGGCTTAGCTGCATCCCTGGCCTCTACCCGCTAGATGCCAGAAATTCTCTAAGTTTTGACAACAAAAAATGTCCCTTGGAGAGTCAAATTTACCCCTTTAGAAGAAATGCTAATTCTGCCTTTTTTTTTTTTTTTTTGTAATTGCCTGCTACATCTTCACTATTTTGTAATTGGGATGTCAGAAACATCTAGTAGCTCCTTCTAGGACTGGGGAGTCCATTATGAAAGGAACAGTCACATTTCAGTCGTTCTTTTCTGACAGTTAGAGGCCTCACTACAATCCCTCTCATCACATCCTGTCCCCCACTACCTCACAATCCCAGGACAAAAAGACTCGACAGACTCCAGAATTTTGCAGCCTAGAGCTAGAATTCTGCATCTTCCCTGTGGTAGTGCTGGATGTCAGGGGCAGACAGGAGGGCACACTTCCAGCCCCACATAGGGAGAGACAGAATGAAATGCCAAGGGAGACACCAGTGGTAATGAGGACAAGAAGCTTTATTTTTTGACGAGGTCAGGCACAAACACTGCCAGTCCTTCACAGGTACAGGGGTAAGGGAACATGTGACATCCTGGACATCAGATAGGAAGTGCCTTCTGGGGAGAGCCCAGACCTTCCACAGGAAAACCCCCAGCTCAGCCTGTGAAAGCCAGAAGAGGGTATCTGGGAACTCGTGCATCAAGATGGGGTTTTCCTGGGCCCTTGGGATTCTTGTTTCCTCTAAAATCGCTTGTCTCAGCATCAGGATCCAGGTCAGCAGCAGCCTCCAGAACCATGGCCGCAGCCAGAGCCCCCGCCTTGCTGACCACTGCCCCTGTCACAGGAGTTGGACCTCTGGCGCCGGCATCGGTGGTGGCGCCTGTGGTGGCTCAGGCAGCAGCCGCCCTCAGAGCTGGGACCGCAGCCCCGGGAGCTTGGGGCACAGCCAGAGGAAGCTGGAGGCAGACACTGTGCTGGGCTCTTTGGGGGACACTTGGGTGAGGGGCACTTGGGTGGAGGTTGGCACTGCTGCTGGTTCTGCTGGCAGGACATCTTGTCAGGAGTTGAGTTGTCCTGGATGAAACAAAGCCACTTGTTAGTTTAAAATCTACAGTCCAATGTCTCTAAGACCAGCTGCCTCCTGAGGCACGAGCTGCAGGAGGGTGAGGGAAGCTGATGTGGAGTTGGTGGGACATGTCAGATGCCTCTCACTTTGTTCTCCACCTGGGACAGATTGCTGTGAGTCTAAGTGGGCATCCATGTTTCTGTTTCTCCAAAGAGGCTCTACGAATGCACCCTTTTGAAAAAAGGCATTCTGGAGAATGGATATCATAGGAAACATGTGCCAGCCTGAGTAGAAACAGGATGGGAAGGAATCATAAGCTTCTGTGGCCTTTGCAGGTCATGGAATTGCTGTCAGCTCCTGTAGGGGCTCCCTCCTGGCCCCACTTCCCGCATTGGTACCCTCTCTGCCATCCCCTCTCTGGGCTTTTGTTTCAGACCTCTCCATTTCCCTCTCTTCTGCTATGATCTTAGTTTTCCGTTCCAGCATCCCAAGTTGAGTCCCATCCCCTGCCGGACACTCACCAGGTGCAGAGGAGGCAGGCGAAGGCTGTTCCTGAGGAGACTGCGGATGAGGAGCCCAGGGCAGGAGTGCTTTTATCTTGTGCACGGTGTGTGATGCACAGCCTAGGCATGCTGCTGCTTTCACAACCAGGGGAGGTGACAACCAGGCACACGCCCAAGACTAGATTTGTAGCTTGGGTACTTCCATAATATCCAACCAATGACACTGAATCTGGAAGCAGGATCGCTGTCCACATACCTCTCACCTGGGAGCCTACCACTGCTTCCTTTCTTCCTCCCTTC
>NW_012098643.1:527092-544348 GCF_000951045.1 Mandrillus leucophaeus | reverse complement strand
CAAAGAAGATACATGGGTGGCAGGTAAGCACATGAAAAGATACTCAACCTAATCAGTCATTAGAGAAACGCAATTTAAAAGCAAAGTGAGATACCACTCTATACACATCGGAATGGCTAAAATGAAATAAGTGACAATATCAAGTAATATGAGGGATGTAGAACAACAAGAAGCCCAAGTCATTGCTGGTAGAAATGCAAAATTACATTAGTTGGCAGTCTATCAAAACAATTAAACATACAACTTACAATTTGCCCCAGAAATCCTATTCTTAGATATTTAGCCAAGAGAAATAAACTTGTATATTCACAGAAAAACCTGTAGGCCAATATTTATAGTGGCTTTATTCATAACTGCCCTGAACTTGAAGAACCCCACATGCTCTTCAACTGATGAATAGAGTTTTAAAAATGGTATATCTGTGTAATGGAAGGATACTTAGCAATAAAAAAAGGAATCAACTACTGATACGTAAAACAACAGGGATGAATCTCAAATGCAAAAGAAGTCAGACTTTACATACTACATATTATATGATTTTAATTATAGGGCATTCTGGAAAAGGCAAAATTATAAGAACTGAAAAGAGGTCAGTGGTTGCCAAGGATTGGTATGAGGGAGGGGTAGATTTAATAAGCACATAAGGGAATATTTTGAGGTGATAGAACTGTTGTATATCTTAGTTGTAGTGGGGTCTACCTGACTATGTTAGTCAAAGTTCATAGAATTGGATAATTAAATGGATGATTTTATGGTACTCAATATCTCAAGAAATGAAACTTAGAAAAAACAAAATAACAATTTTTAGAAATAAAAATAATGAAATATAAAAAAAGGGAAGCAAAGAATGATGAATACAAGATTTAGAATCATGGTTATATTAGATGGGACAGGCAGGGACATGGGTGAAGGCTGAATTACACAGGTGCATATAACTTTCTATCAAAGTTATCATTTTCCCTTGGATGGTGAATTTTTGTGTGTTTGTTATTTAAATAATAAACAAGCAGGTAGGTACATTAATTAAGAAGGCCAAGCATGGATGAATTGTGAGCATATAATATGAACAGAGGATATTTGTTAATCCAATTTTGTGTTTCTGGAACCCAATAGTAAGAAAATTAAATGACATAAACTCCACGACGACTTGGACAACTTCCCAAGTTGCCTTTTTTGGCTTGTTCATCTCATCTTCCCCAAGAATGACTCAGCTGCTTTTCATAGCATCAGTCATATATTGCAAAGGAGAAGGGTTGATCCTTGGTTGGTTGGTTGTCCACTCATTTATTACTAATATGCCTTCTCAGAAGACTCACCCTGGAACTAGACCTCAGATAAAGCACCCCCTGGCCCAGAGTTAACATGCTTGTTATTAGGTCATAACTTCCTCATTTTGAGCCAGTCAGGTAAATTTCTTCTTCATTATCCCAGGTCCTCAGGATGTCAGGGATACTAAGAAGTTCTCATAGTGCAGAACATTTGGAACTGCTCCATGCTCTGAGAGAAGTAACTGGGCTGTGGACAGTATTCTGAGAAGAACAAATGGTTGGAGATTTCATAAGAGATGTGTGAGAATAAAGAGTTCCATCCCAAGAAGAAAAAGAATGTCTCCAAATCAGGATATGGAGACAGAAACTCAGACAGGGACTCAGTGGTGAGGCTAGGAAAAAGCCAGCTACAAGTCAGTTTTCAATTCATGAGGAAACGGGGACCCTCCTGCTGACAAGTTCTGAAATGCTTTGAGTCACACAGACAGGGGGACATGTGTTATACTCAAAATGAAGTCTTACAGCAATTTAAAGTTGTACATCATTGGGATTAAATACGGACTCTGTACTTATTTCTGGACAATGACTGTACATGGAAAAGTAATTATTCACTTCGGAAGCTAGGTTTAAACTCCAAGACAAAGACAATTCTCTCACCCACACTATAATGCCTACATTTAGCCTTTGGGCTCAGTCATCACACATATAAACACCATATTTGTATAGTGTCTATCTTCTCTGCTAGGTTGTAAGATCCCTGAAGAAAGTAAATGTGCCCCTTATTCACTGCTGAAACCCAAGCTGAGCAAGCCACTTACTGGCCTTAGCAGATATTCAGCTTGTGTTTCTCAAATAAAGGATGGTGAGAGTCAATTTCAGCATGTAAGATTGGTGATGGCATGTTGGAAGTAGACAGGCTCAGGTCAAACTTTGGGCTTGAGGAGAAAAGTTATGGAGTGATGTCTCCAGTGAGGGTTGCAGATCAGGGGTCAAGGTAGACCCAACAGGGTGTTTGGGATTCTCTGGGTGCACCCTCTCACTCCTCTCACTCAAGCTGCCCCATCCCTGTTCTCTAGGCTTTAGGTCTGACACCACCGGCATTTTTTCCGGTATTTTTTTTCCACTCTCTTGGTTCCTTTTCAGCCTCACCATCTAGTTTGACATAAAAAAGCACATTGTTCCTGTTATGGGACAGTCAGTAGATAAGCTAATGGGCTGCTCTTAATGCAGCAGTTAAGCTGAAAATGCAAACACAACCAGAAACCCAGAAGGGAATGGGGATCTGATTTTGAAGACCAAGAGGATTTTTGTATATGAGGTGAGACGAGGGTCCAGTTTCATTCTTCTGCATGTGAATATCTAGTTTTCCCCAAACCATTTATTTAAGAAACTATCCTTTCTCCATTGTGTGTTCTTGGCACCTTTGTCAAAGATCAGTTAACAGGAAGTGTTTGTGTGGGTTAATTTATGGGCTCTCTATTCTGTTCCATTGATCTATGCATCCTTTTTTTTTTTTCTATTTTGATTACTGGATATTTGTAGTACATTTTGAAATCAAGTGGTGTGATACGTCCAGCTTTGTTCTTTTTTCCTTAAGATTGCTTTGGCTATTCAGGGTATTTCATAGTTCCACATGAATTTTAGGATTTAAAAAAAAATTCTATTTTATTTTTCAAGATGGTATATTAGAGACTTTGGCATGCCTCATCCACTTGGAAATAGCAAAATAATGCATAAAGATCGAAATTACTAGCTTTAATTCAAGAATGAAAATGGGAATTCACTGGAATAGCAAAAGACACCACAGATCCTAAGCAGGAGAAAGCGGGCAAACAACCCTTGTTATAGAGTCCATCTGAAAAGTGAGGGAAGCCCCAGTTTGTGAGAGGGGCACAGAGTTGCTCTCTGTGACTTAGTTTTCTAATGAGGATCCATGCAACGCAGGCCAAAGGAGAGCACCGTGTTTCTCCCAAGCCCTGAAGCTAACTTGAGAAGAGGTTTGGTGACACTGAGAGGGAAAGACACTGGGAAAAGCTGCAGAGATTTTCCCAAACCCAGTAGTGAAAGCAGGATGCCATTTTTAACCCAGGCGCATACAAAGTCAGCCATTCTCTGATGACTTGGCAGTATGGCTGTGCAGGCATTTTAGTCTTGGGCCAGAGACTGGAGCACTTACCCTGGAGTAGGGTAGGGGTCTCTATAGCCAGAATCTAATGGCAAGTGTGGAAAGTGCCCCACAGGTAGGTGCTGGAACTGTGTTCTCCCCTATGACAGCAGTAGGAGAACTACCGCAGCTGCTGTTTCTTCTGGGTGATAAGACTTGCAGCCGGGGCCACCTGGCGTGGAGACCTGGAACCTGTCTATACGTGTCATTCATGGGTGCGCCAGCCTGCTCCCTAAGACTGTGCTGCAGCAGGGCAATTTCTGCTCCATGCTCCTACAGATCTTCAAACATTCAAGACTCCAGTTGCCTGGATCAGCAGCCTGAGCTGCCCCATTCTTCCAGTGCAGATTGTGGTAAAGCAGGGCCCTCTGTGCTCTAGGTCCAGGCAGATATTCAGGCGTCTGGAGCACCCACTCTCCTGGATTAGGAGTTTAGGCTGCCCCCAACACTTCCATGCAGAGAACTTGGGGCCAGGGAGGTTTCCCAGCTCCAGGCTTAGGCACCCCTCTGGGAGCCTTTCTCCCTTGGTGCTGGTGCTTGTGCCTGCCACTGGAGGATCAGTTAGGTGGGCTGCCCAATCTGGCTCTGCCCATCTTGGTATGTCCCCAAGGACTGAACAGGGAGCTCAAACCACTGAGCACCCCACAGATCAGCCCATTGCCTGAGGCAATTCAGAGCTTCTGTCTGTAAACAAGTATCAAATATATGACTATTTGCATTGGCCACTGCTGGCTTTACTCATAAGCACCATCTACTGGCCTATAGGTCAAACTGACCAGCCCAAAATAAAACCTGCCAATAGAAGTGCATGGGGCATAGGGCTATAAAGTCAAAAGACCCTACCCAACATTTTCTACAGTCACACGTTCTAGGGAGGAAGGGGGAAGGAAAAGAAAAATAACAAATCAATAAAATTATAGGAAAATAAATAAAGAAAAAAATCTTATCCACATGAAAATATTTACATAAATTAGAAGTGCTAGCTAACATCACCAGATGAGAAAGAACTAGCACAAGGACTCTGGTACCGTGAAAAATCCGAATGCTGTGACACCTCCAAAAGATCTTCAGCAATGGTCCCTAACCAAAATGAAATCTCAGAAATTACATATAACAAATTCAAAACATGGATTGCAAGAGAGCACAATGAAATCTAAGACAAGGTTGAAAATCAACATAAAGAAACTTCTAAAGCAATGCAGAAAATAAAAGAAGAGATAAAAAATCTTAAAGAAATCAAGCAGATATTCCGAATTTAAAAGCTCACTTAAAGAAATTCAAAGTATGATTGAAAGCTTTACCACTAGACCAAGCAGAAAAAAGAATTTCACTGGTGTGAATACCAGTCTTTTGAACTAATCCAGTCAGACAATAATAAAGAAAAAAGAATTTAAAAAATGAATAAACTCTTCTAAGAAATAGGATATTCTGTAAAGCAACCAAACCTACAAATTACTAGCATTTCCAAGAGAGAAGGAGAAAGAGTAAACAACCTGGAAAACATATTTGAGGGACTAACTCAAGGAAATTCCCTTCATCTTGCTAAAGAGGTAGACATTAAGACACAAGAAATACAGAGAATGTGTGCAAGATACTATACAAAACAAACATCACCAAGGCAGATAGTCACCAGACTGTCCAAAATTAATGCTAAAGAAAAAAATCTTAAAGGCAGCTAGACAAAAAGGTGAGATCACATACAAAGGGAAGTCCATCAGGCTAGTTGCAGACTTCTCAGCAGAAAACATACATACAAATCAGAAGACATTGGGGGCTCATTTTCAGCATCCTTAAAGAAAAGAAATTCCAACCAAGAATTTAATCCTCTATCAAACTAAGCTTCATAAACAAAGAAGAAACAAAATATTTTGCAGACTAATGATCACTAAGGGAATTTGTTACCACTAGACTAACCTTACAGGAAATCTTTAAGGGAGTTCTAAACATGGAAACAAAAGAACAATACCTGGTCCACAAAAACACACTTAAGTACATAGCTTGCAGACCCCATGAAGCAGCTACACAATAGAAACTACAAAGCAGCCAGCTAACAACTTCACAATCAAAACTTCACATATCAATATGTGGGCTTGAGTGTAAATAGTCTACATGCCCAATTTAAATGGCACAGAATGACAGGTAGGATGAAAAAGCAAGACTCATCCATCTGATGTCTTCAAGAGACCCATCTCAAATGTAATTACAATTATAGGCTCAAAGTAAGGGGTTGGAAAAGGATCTATCATGCAAATGGAAAACAAACAAAGTGGGAGTCAATATTTTTAGATAAAATAGACTTTAAATCAACAAAAACTAAAAAACAAAAACAAAAACACCAAAGAAGGCAATTACATAAAAATAACACATTCAATTAAACAATAAGATTTGACTATCCTAAATATATATGCATTCAACATTGGGGCACTCCAGTTCATAAAACGAGTACTTCTATGTGTATGGAAAGAACTTAGCCACACAATAATAGTGAGGACTACAACACTCCATTGGCACTGTTAGACAGATCTTCGAGGCAGAAAACTAACAAATTCTGGACTTAAATTGGACACTTGATGAATTGGGCTAAGAAACATCTACAGAGTACTTCACCCATCAATCACAGAATAAATTCTTCTCACCTGCACATGGAACATACTCTAAGATTAACCACATGCTCAAACATAAGGTGAGTCTCAATAAATTTAAAAAAATTGAAATCATACAATTTATACTTTTTATTTTATTCCACAGAGGAATAAAAACAAAAGTCAATACTAAGGAGATATCTCAAAACCAAGCAATTACATGGAAATTAAACAACTTGTTTCTGAATGAATTTGGGGAAAATAACAAAATCAATGCAGAAATAAAAAATTCTTTGAAATAAATGAAAACAGAGATGAAACATCCAAAAAGTTAACAACCTAACGTCACACCTAGAGGAACTAGAGAAACAAGAACAAATTAATATCAAAGTTAGAAGAAAAGAAATAACTAAAATCAGAGCAAAACTGAATAAAACTGAGATCTAAAACCATACAACTTCCCAAGACTAAATCAGGAAGAAACTGAAACTCTGACCAGACCAACATTGAGTTCCAAAATGGAATCAATAATACAAAAAATCTACCAACCAAAAAAAGCCCTAGACCAGATGGATTCATAGCTGAATTCTACCGGAGGTACAAAGAATAGCTGGTACCCATTCTACTAAAACTATTCTAAAAAATTGAGGAGGAAGGAATCCTCCCTAACTCATTCTATGAGTCCAGCATCATTCTGATACTAAAAATCTGGGAAAGATACAATGAAAAAGGAAAATATAGGTCAACATCTCAGATGAACAGACACAAAAATCCTCAACAAAATACTAGCAAGCTGAATCCAGCAGCACATCAGAAAGTTAATTAACCACAGTTAAGTAGGTCTTATTCCTGGCATTTAGGTTTGGTTCAACATATGCAAATCAATGCGAGTGATTCACCTCACAAACAGAATTAAAAACAAAAACCTTATGATTGTCTCAATAGTGCAGAAAAATCTTTTGATAAAATCCAACATCCTGTCATAATAAAAAACCCTCCACAAACTAGGCAATGAAGGAACATACCTCAAAATAATAAGAGCCATCTATGATGAACTCAAAATCAACATTATACAGAATGTGTAAAATCTGGAAGCATTCCCCTTAAAAACAGGAACAAGACAAGTAGGCTCCTTCTCACCACTCCTGCTAAATCTAGTACTGGAAATTCTAGTCAATCAGGCAAGAGAAAGAAATAAAAGACATCCAAATAGGAAAATAATAAGTCAAATTATCTCTTTTCTCTGATTTTGTACCTAGAAAACCCTAAAGACTCTGCCCTAAGTCTCCTAGAACTGATAAGCGACTTTAGTAAAGTTTCAGGATACAAAATCAACACACAAAAATAAGTAGCACTTCTACTCACCAATTATGTTCAAACTAAGAGTCAAATAAAGAATGCAATCCATTTACAATAGACACAGAAAAATACCTAGGTATACATCTAACCAAGATGGTGAAATATCTCTATAAAGAAGACCAAAAATCACTACTGAAAGAAATCATAGATGACATAAAGAAATGGGAAAACATTCCAGGCTCTTGGATTGGAAGAATTAATGTCTTTACAATGACCATATCACCCGAAACAATCTACAGCTTCAACACTATTCCTATCAAACTACCAATATAATTTTTCACAGAATTTTAATAAAAACTACTCTAAATTCAATATGGAACCAAAAATGAGCCAAAATAGTCAAGGCAATTCTAAGCAAAAAGAACAAAGTTGGAAGCATCATATTACCCAACTTACACTATACTGTAAGGCCACTAACCAAAACAGCATGGTACTGGTACAAAAACAGACATATAGACCAAAGAAACAGACACATTACCCAGAAATAAAGTGATACCTCTATAGCCAGCTGATTTTTAACAAAGTTAACAAAAATAAGCAATAGGGAAAGTATTCCTTATTCAATAAATTATGTTGCGATAACTGGCTATTCATATGCAGAAGAATGAATCTGGACCCCTACCATTCATCATATACAAAAATTAACTCAAGGTGAATTAAAAATGTAAATGTAAGACCTCAAACTATAAAAATTCTGGAAGAAAACCAAAGAAATACAATTCTGAACATCAACCTTGGCAAATAATTTATGATTAAGTCCTCAAAGGCAATTGCAACAACAACAAAAGTCAAGTGGGACCTAATTAAACTAAAGAGCTTCTGCACAGCAAAATAAACCATCACAGAGTAAACATACAACCTACAGAATAGAAGAAAATATTCACAAACTGTGCATACAACACAGTTCTAATATCCAGAATCTGTAAGGAATTTAAACAATTCAACAGGCAAAAACCCCCCACAAATAACCCCATTAAAAAGCGGGCAAAGGACAATACAGACACTTTTCAAAAGAAGACATATAAGTGGTCAACAAACATTTGAAAAACATTAGATATCACTAATCTTCAGAGAAATACAAATCAAAACCACATGAGATACCATCTCACAACAGTTTGAATGGCTTTATTAAAAAGTCAAAAATAACAGATACTGGCAAGGTTGTGCAGAAAAAGAAATGCTTGTACACTGCTGGTGGGAATGTAAATTAGTTTAGCCACTGTGGACAGCAGTTTGGAGATTTCTCAAAGAACTTAAAACAGAAGTGCTATTTGACTTGGCAATCTCATTACTGGGTATATATCCGAAGGAAAATAAACTGTTCCACCAATAATAACAATAATAATAATAACCCGTACATTCTTAAGTTAATCACAGCACAATTCACAATAGCAAAGACATGGAATCAGCCTAGATGTCCATCAACAGTGGATTGGAAAATTATAACGTGATACATATACACCATGAAATATTACACAGCCATAGAAAAGAATGAAATCACATCTTTTGCAGCAGTGTAGATCCAACTGGATGCTGTCATCCTAAGAAAATTAATGCAGGAACAGAAAACCAAATATTTCATGTTCTCACTTATAAGTGGGAGCTAAATACTGGATACACATAGACATAATGGTGGCAACAATAGACACTAGACAACTAGAAGGGAAGAGAGGAAAGGACGCAAGGAGTGGAAAACTACTATTGGGTACTATGCTCAGTACCTGAGTGAGGGGATCATTTGTACCCAAACCTGAACATTGTGTAACAAACTAATGTAAAAAATCTGCTTGTATACACCTGAATCTAAAATAAAAGTTGAAATTGTAAAAACAACATCAAAAAATTCTGTCAAAATGTCATCGGAAGTTTGATAGACATTGCAGTAAATCTGTAGATTGCTTTGGGGACTACGGACAATTTATTCATTTATGTATTTTAATGTATATTGTTTTTAATTGACAAACCAGAATTGTATTACATTTATTGAGTACAATGTGTTGTTTTGACATTTTGTGTAGTGATATATTCGAAATTTGCTCTCTTTATTTTGAACTATACCATACATAATTATTGACTATAGTCATTCTCCTGTGGGAAAGATCCCAAAACATATCCCTGCTGTCTTGTTAAAAATTTTAACTTTTTGATTAACAACTCCCCAAGTCCCTTGGTGCCCTCTCCCTCTAGCCTCTGTTAACCACCATTATACTCTCTGCTTCTATGAATTCAACTATTTAGATTCCTTATATAAGTGAGATCATGCATTGTCTTTCCATATCTGGCTTATTTCACTTAGTGTAATGTCCTTTAGGTTCATCCTTGTTGTCACAAATGATGGAATTTCCTTCTTTTAAAAGGCTGAGTAGTACTCTGTTGTGTATGTATGCTACATTTACTTTTTCCATTGATAGGCACAGGTTTATTCCATATCTTAAATACTGTAATTAATGCTATAATAAATATGGAAATGTATATATCCCTTTGATACAATGATTTCAATGCCTTGGATATATTTTCAGAAGTGAGATTGCTGAATCATATTTTAGTTCTATTTTTAGATTTTTCAGGAACATCCATGTCATTTTGCATAATGTTTATAATTTACATTCCCACCAACAGTGTACAAGTGTTCCCTTTTCTCTGCATTCTCACTAACACTTTTCTTTGCTTTTTTTTTAAAAAAATATATTAGCCATTCTAACAGGTGTGAGCTCTTATCTCACTGTGGTTTTAATTTTCATTTTCTTGATGAGTAGTGATACTGAGTCTTTATTTTTTCCTAAACCCATTGGTCATCTCTAGATCCTCGTTTGAGAAGTGTCTGTTAAAGTTGTTTCCCTATATTTAATTTTTTTTTTCTTGCTACTGAGTTGAGTTCATTATATATTTTGGATATTAACCATTTATCAGATATATGGTTTGCAAATTTTTTTTCCACTCTGTGGGTTGTCTGTTCACTTTGTTAATTGGTTCTTTGGCTGTGCAGGTTTTTAGTTTAACTAACAAAAGCAGTCCAATTTGTCTGTTTTTGCTTTTGTTGCCTGAGCTTCCAGGGTCATATTAAAAAAATTATTGCCCCAAGCAATGTCATGGAGCTTTCACCTTATGTTTTCTTCTAATAGTTTAAAAGTTTCAGGTATTATGTTTATGTCTTTAATCCATTTTGAGTTTATTTTTGTGCATGCTGCTAAATAAGGATCTAATTTCACTTTTATGCATGATAACCAGTTTTCCCAGCACTAGTTATTGAAGAGACTGTCCTTTCCCCATTATGTGTTCTTGATACCTTTGTCAAAAGTCAATCAACTGTAAACGCTTAGATTTATTTCCTGGCTTTCTACTCAGTTTTTCCATTTGTCTATGTGTCTGTTTTTATGCAAGCACTGTGCTGTTTTTTACTACTGTAGCTTTGTAGTAGATTTCAAAAATAGGTCATGTGATACCCCCAGCTTTGTTATTTTTGCTCAACATTGCTTTGACTATTTGGTGTCTTTTGTGCTTTCACGTGAATTTAAATATTTTTTTTCTATTTCTGTGAAAATGACAATGGAATTTTGATGGAAATTTTATTGCATCTACAGATCACTTTGAGTAACATGAACATTTTAACAATGCTAATTTTTTCAAACAATGAACATGGGATATTTTTACATGTTTTCTTCAATTTATTTGATCAGTGTTTAATAGTTTTTAGTGTACAAGTTTTTCACCTCCTTAAATTTACACCTTAGTATTTTATTTTCTTTTGTTGCTGATGTAAGTGGGATTGTCTCCTTAGTTTTCTGTTTGAGTAACTCATTATTAGTGTGTAGAACACTACTTATTTTCATATGCTGATTTTGTATCCTGCAACTTTACTGAATTTGTTTATCAGTTCTAACAAGTTTTTGGTGGACTCTTCAGAATTTTCTTTATACGAGGTTATATTGTCAGCAAATAGAGACACTTTCATTAATTCCTTTTGTCTTAGGATTCCTTTTATTTCTTTCTCTTTCCTAATTGCTCTGGTTAGGACTTCCAGAACTACGTTGTAAAGAAGTTGTGAGAGTGGGCCTTCTTCTTTTGTTCCTAATCTTAGAGAAAAAGCCTTCAACTTTTCATGATTAAGTACGATGTTTGCTACAGGTTTGTCAGATATGGCTTTTATTGTTTTGAGGTGTATTTCCTTTATACCTATTCTATTGAGAGTTTTTATCATGAAAGGATATTGAGTTTTGTTATATTCTTTTTCTGTATCTAATGAGTTGATTACATGGCTTTTATTCTTCATTTCATTAGTGGAATGAGTCATATATATTCATTTGTATATTTTGAACCATCCTTGCAGCCCAGGGTTAAATCCCACTTGATCAGGGCAGATGATTTGTTTAACATGTAGTTGCATTTGGTTTGCTAATAGTTTGGTAAGGATTTTTGCATTTAGGCTTTTCAAAGACATTGGCCTGCAATTTTCTTTTCTTGGAGTGTCCTTGTCTGGATTTGGTATCAGAGTAATGTTGTTTGATCACAGTAATGAGTTTGAAAATACTCCTCTTCTTCAGTATTTTGGAAGAGTTTCAGAAGGATTGGTATACAATCTTCTTTAAAAGTTTGGTAGAATTTATTTTTAAAGCCACCCAGTCCTGGGCTTTTCTTTGATAGGATAGAACAGGAATTAAAAGAAATTAAATAATGTGTAAGCAAAAACTCAGTTGTATGTAAGAAAACCCAGTTCCCCCTGCAGAAGAAAAGAAGCTAGAGTCCTTTAAAATTAACTGCCTGTTTTTCTGTGACTAGTGAGCCTTATCTCTCCCTTTCCTAGGCATTGTAAAGACCCTGTTTCTCTAGCTGTGCAGCTGCAAGGTCACTAGACAGATAATGTCAAGTCATAAAACATGTTGCTCCTTGAAAATTAAGAAATGATGTAATGTGTGTCTTAATTGAATAACTGTCTTTGCTTCTCGCTTCTGTAATATGCTTCCCCCTGCACAGATCTCCCCCCACCCCACAAAATGCTTTAAAGGTAACTGAACTCTTTGTTCAGGGCTCAGTCCTTTGGGTGTTAATCCGACTGGGTCAATGCACCTAAATAATTAAATAATTCCTCCTCAACCCCTCAGTATCTCTGATTCCTTAATCATCCCGCTGCAAGGAGACTGTTACTGATTTAATCCCTTATTTATTGCTGGTTTAATCCCTTTTCTCACTATTGGTCTGTTAAGGTTTTCTATTTCTTCACGATTCAGCTTTGTTAGGTTGTATGTGTTTAGGAATTTATAAATTTCTTCTAGATATCCAATTATTTGGCATACAATTGTTCATAGTAGCTTCCTATAATCCTTTGTATTTCTGTGGCATCAGTTACAATGTGCCCACTTTCATTTCTGATTTTTATTTCTTTGAGCCTTCTTTTTTTTTTTTCCTGGTTAGTTTAGCTAAGGTTTGTCGATTTTGTTTATCTTTTTAAAAAACCAACTCTTCTTTTCTTTAATTTTTTTCTACTGTTTTCCTAGGCTCTAATTTATTTATTTCTGCTCTGATCTTTGTTATTCTTTTCCTTCTCTTAACTTTGGGCTTAGTTTGTTCTTTTTCTAGTTCCTTGAGGTGTAACATTACACTGTTTATTTGAAATCTTTTGTCTTTTTGATATAGACATTTATTGTTATTATTTTCCCTCTTAGCACTTCTTTTGCTGCATCCCGCAAAATTTGTTTTGTTGTGTTTTCATTTTTGTTTATCTCAAGGTGTTTTTTAGTTTTCTCTTTTATTTCTTCTGTGACCCATTGGTTGTTTAAGAGCATCTTGCTTGATTTTCACATATTTTTGAATTTTATAAGATTTCTCCTGTTACAGATTTCTAGTTTGATGTCATTGATTGATTGATTGGTATAGTGTTAATCTTCTGAGATTTGTTAAGAATTGTTTTGTGGTCTAACATAGAGTTTATTTTAGAGAATATTCTATGTGCTCCTGAGAAGAAAGTATATTCTGTTGCTGTTGGGTTGTATGTTTTATATGTGTCTGTTAGGTCTCTTTGGTCTGAGGTGTAATTCAAGTCTAGTGTTCCCTTATTGACCTTCTGCTTAGATGAGCTGTCTATTGTTGAAAGTAGAGTATTGAGATTTTCTGTTGTTATGGTATTGCAGTCTATCACTCCCTTCAGATAATTTAATAATCGCTTTGGTTATATGTGCTCTTATATTGAGTGCATATATATTTACGATTATATTCTTTTGATGGCTTGACACTTTCTATTGTTGTAAAATGACCTTCTCTGTCGTTTTTATAGTTTTTGACTTAAAGAATATTTTATAGGCTGTAAGTACAGCTACAATGCTCTTTCCGTTTCCATTTTTATGAAGTATCTTTTCCTATCCTTTCACGTTCAGGCTATGTATGTCCTTAGTAGGAAAGTGAGTCTCTTGTAGGCAGCATATGGTTTGATCTTTAAAAAAAAATCTATTGAGCTGCTCTGTCTTTTGATTAGATAACTTAATCCTTTTACATTCAAGATAATTTTTGATAGTTATAAACTTACTACTCTGATTTTCTTAATTGTTTTCTGGTTGTTTTGCAAATCTTTGGTTTCTTTCTTAATTTCTTGCTCTCTTCCTTTGTGGTTGATAGTTTTCTATGGTGGTCTTTGAATTTTCTTTTTATATTTTGTTCTACAGGATTTTGCTTTGTGGCTACCGTGGGGCTTATAGAAAACATCCTAAATTTGAAACAAGCTATTTTAAGCTAATAGTGACTTTAATCACAAACGAAACTGCACATTAATTCCCTCCTTCCTCTTGTATACTTTTGATATTTACCTAGTTTTAAAATTTGTATCCCTTATTTATTGTAGCTACAGTTATTTTTAATAGTTCTGTCTTTTTAATCCTCATAGGACAGATAAAATTGTTTTATGCTTCACCCTTACAGTTTTAGAATATTCTGAATATGATTACATAGTCATATTACTTATACCATTGAGTGATTTACTTTTGTGTTTTATGTTATTAATTAGCAGCCTTTCGTTTTAGCTTAAAGAACTCCCTTTAGCAATTCCTAAGGAGCAGGCCTAGTGATAATGAACTCCCTTAGCTTTTGTTTGTCTGAGAAAGTTTTTTTCTGCCTAATTTCTGAAGAACAGACTTTACAGGTAATGTATCCTTGGTTAGCACTTTTTTCTTCAGAATTTTGAATATATCACTCTACTCTCTCATGGCCTGAAGAATTTCTGCCAGGAAAGCTGTTAATGGCTGTACTGGGACTGCTTTAAATGTGATATTTCTTATCTCTTGGTGCTTTTTTTTTTTTGTCTTTAATTTTTGATAGTTTTATTCTAGAATTTTTTGATAATTTTATTCTAGAATTCATCTTTGGGTTGGATTTACTTGGAGACTTTTGAGCTTCCTGTACCTGAATGCTGTCATCTTTCTTCAGACTTGGAAAATTTTTAGTCATTATTACCTTAAATGTGCTTTCTGGGCCTTTATCTCTCTCTTGTTCTTCAGAAACTCCTATTATGTGGAGGTTAATTCTCTTAGTAGTGTCCCATAATTTCTGTAGGTCTTTTCTATTCTTTTTTCTTTTTACTCCTCTAACTGGATAATTTCAAATATCCTATCTTCAAGTTATTCTTTCTTCCACGTGATCAAGTCTGCTGTTGAGGCTTTCTATTGAGTTTTATAGCTCTGTTATTACATACTTTATCTCTAGGATTTCCATTTTTATTGTTTCTATTTATTTGGCAATATTCTCATTTTGATTTATAAATTATCTTCCACATTTAATTTAGTTTTTTATCTGTATTTTCTTGTAGTCCCCTTTAAGTAATACAACTATGTATCATATTCAGAATATTCTAAAACTGTAAGGGTGAAGTATAAAAAAACTTTATCCCTCCTGTGATGATTAAAAAGACACAACTATTAAAAATAACTGTAGGTACACTAAATTATTAAGGAATACATTTTACAAAACCAGGTGAACTACTGTTTTTTTTTTTTTTTTTTGGAGATGGAGTCTTGCTTTGTCACCCAGGCTGGAGTGCAGCGGCACAATCTCAGCTCACTGCAACCTCTGCCTCCTGGGCTCAAGTAATTCTCCTGTCTCAACCTCCTGAATAGCTAGGACTACAGGTGCATGCCACCACACGTGGCTAATATTTTGTATTTTAGTAGAGACGGGGTTTCACTGTGTTTAAGATAATTATACTGAATTCTTCATCAGTCATTTTATAAATTTTCACTTCTTCAGGGTCCCTTATTGGAGCTTTATTAATTTCTTTATGATAGTGATGTATTTTTTCAGATTTTTCATAATCCTTGTGTCCTTGCATTAGTGCCCAATCATTTGAGGAAATGGCCATCTCTTCTATCTTTGTTTGTGTTATTTGGCCACGGTATACCTTCACTATTTGATCAAACCTGGAATTCTGATTAAGCTAGTTGGTTAAGACCTTGAATGGGAAGACCTTGCTGTCATGCTCTCTAACTGGGCTGAACTACTAACTGTGTTGGTTGAGTAGAATTTCTGACTGTATTCCATGGTCTGGTGAGAGCACTAACTGGACTCTATAATGAGACAGAGCTGCTGGCTGAAATTGCCTCTGATTGAGCCGTATTGTTTTTTGTCTTCCTTGGATGGCCAGTACTACAGTTTTGAATCTGTAGTTGGGCAAGGCCATGTTCTAGGTGTCAAGGCTGAACAAGGACTCTGAGATTGCTACATATCCACGCAGGGTGACAGGACCAGAGGCTATGCTCCACAGATTTACGTGGGCATGGATTCACCTCTAATCCTAGGATGACCTAAAGCAGAGCACCATGGCTTGATATGTTAGCCACTTGGAAGCTGGGCCTGGATGGGACAGATGCTCCTTCTACAGTTAATTGCCACCAAGCCCCTGTTTTCTGGCCTTAGGAAGCATTAAGGAGCACTGCTGAGATCAGCTCGGTAGGGGAGACCCTAACCCAGCAGCGCTAGAGGAATTAAAGACACACACACAGAAATATAGAGGTGTGAAGTGGGAAATTAGGGGTCTCACAGCCTTCAGAGCCGAAAGCCTGGAACAGAGATTTACCCACGTATTTATTAACAGCAAACCATTCATTAGCACTGGTTCTATAGATATTAAATTAACTAAAAATATCCCTTATGGGAAACGAAGGGATGGGCCAAATTAAAGGAATAGGTTGGGCTAGTTAACTGCAGCAGGAGCATGTCCTTAAGGCACAGATCACTCATGCTATTGTTTGTGGCTTAAGAATGCCTTTAAGCGGTTTTCTGCCATGGGCAGGCCAGGTGTTCCTTGCCCTCACTCCGGTAAACCCACAACCTTCCAGTGTGGGCGTTGGGGCCATTATGAACATGTTACGGTGCTGCAGAGATTTTGTTCATGGCCAGTTTTGGGGCCAGTTTATGGCCAGATTTTGGGGAGCTTGCTCCCAAGAGAGCACAATGGGCGGGGCTTGACTGGGTGAAAGCTTGGCAGCTGGGAATGAGTGGGGCCAGATATTCTCTTTGTGGGTAATTGCCATCCTACCCTTATCTCCTGGCCTGGGAAAGTTTCAAGGGGAGCACTGGGGCTGAATGTGGAAGCTGAGCAGAGATTCAAGCCTGGGAGACTAATCAACTGTGCTTCTTGTTGAGCATTGCAAGCCTCTCTGGTGGTGTGCCTCTGCTGGCCAGAATGCAGAGCAACTGTCAAGACCCCTGAACTGGTCACTGTGAGTCTCACGTCTCACCCTGTTCTTAGTTTCTAAATAAACATTGCTAATGTTTCCTGTGAGATAAGACAAGAGAGTTTCTTCTGCGAAGGATCCCAGAATGGTGGGAAAGCTGAAAGTTCATTCTCAACTCTCTCTTCCCTCTATAAAAGTCATGGGTTCTGGGAATCCTCTTTTTTTTTTTT
>NW_012098643.1:503465-525855 GCF_000951045.1 Mandrillus leucophaeus | reverse complement strand
AGTTAATATCCAAAATATTTTAGAACCTCAAACAACTCAATAGCAAGAAAACACATAAACCAATTAAAAAATGGGCACAGGGGGTTTCCCAAAAGAAGCCATACAAATGGCCTACAGTGTATATAAAAAAGTGCTCAGTATCACTACTAACCAGGGAAATGAAAGTTAAAAACACAGTATCACCTCACACCTGCTAGAATAGATATTATCAAAAGACAAGAAATAACAAGTATTGGCAAAGACTTGGAGAAAAGGGTACCTTTTTACAGTATTAGTGGGAATATAAAGTAGTATGGCCATTGTGGAAAACATTATGAAGTTTCCTTAAAAAATTAAAAATGAAACTACCATGTGATTCAACAGTCCCACTACTGGGTATATACCTAAAGGAAATGAAATCAGTATTTCGAAGAGATATCTGCACTCCCATATTTATTGCAGCATTGTTTACTACAGCCAAGATAAGGAATCAACCTAAGTGTCCTTTAGTGGGTAAATGGATAAAAAAACATGATATATAAGCGTAATGAAATACAATTCAGCCTTATATAAAAAGGGAAGTTTCTAATTTGTGACAACCTGGATAAACCTGAAAGATATTATGCTAAGTAAAATAAGCCAGATGTAGAAAGACAAATATTCCATGATCTCACTTATATGTAGAACCTTAAAAAGTGAAGTGCATAGAAGTAGAAATGATCATTATCGGGGGTTGGGTTGGGGAGTGGGGAAGAACTGAAGAGATATTGGTCAAAGGATACAAAATTTCAATGAGGCAGGAGTAATAAGTTCAGGAGATTTATTGTACAGCATGATGACTATAACAATGTATTATATTCTTGAAAATTTCTAAAAGAGTAGACTTTGTTCTTATTACAAAAAATGGTAAGTGTGTCCAGCTGTCATTCCTGGAGAACACCTGAACACCGTCACCCTTTGGGACCATCAGTGCAATGGAGGACTGACTTAAAAACGCTGTGGTCTTAGGCTTGAAGTCTTTTTAAACACTTCCGTGATAGTGCTTATTTCATCAGATCAAATATATTTACTTTTCTGAGTGATAGTCCATTTAGACTGCAAGGTATTCAATGGAAGAAATACATCCAATACATCTCCATACTACTACTGTTGAAATAAGTGAAACAAACAGAGCCTGTGAATGAACAAGCAGAGGTGGGCAGGAGGTTCAGGGTGGACCAGAGTGGGAAGTACTCACAAGGACATCCTGCTTCCATCTTATTAAATCTTTAGGCATGTGCCCAGGAAGACACATGGGGTCATCTTATTACACCTTCAGGCACATCCTGAGGAAGCAGACAACTGGGAAGTATCTGGTGCTGTCACCTCCCTGGTTGTGAAAGCAGCAGCATACTCAGGTTGTGCATCATGTACACTGCATGGGATAAAAGGGCTCCTACCCTAGGCTTCTCATCCACAGCATCCTTAGGAGCAGCCTTCTTCTCCTACCTCCTCTGCATCTGGTGAGTGGCCAGCAAGGGGACAGACCCTCAGCTGGGTGTGTTTGGGAAAGAGAGGCCTAGAACTGAAATGGAACCATCAGAAAGAGGCCCACAGTGGGCAGCAGTGGGGGAGGTGATAGTGAATAAGGAGCCTCAAAGGTACATATCAGGAACTCATGAGCTGCAAAAGCCATAGGACCTTAAGATTCCTTCACATTCTTGTTTGGAGCATGTTGTCAGGAATGCACATAGATCCATTTTACATTCTTGAGGATGCTTTATCCAAATGCATGTGTAGGGTTCCCTCTACTACGTTTCCATTTCTCTCGCACAGATCTTGGCTTGGAAAGTGGCTTCATCAAGGGTATCAGTGTGTGACAAACCCCAGAATAAGGAGATGGTCTGAAGGTTCTGTGCTCAAATGTTTCTATTATTTTGTTCAAGGTAAAATTCCTACAAAGATGTCCTGCCAGCAGAACCAGCAGCAGTGCCAGTCCCCGCCCAAGTGCCCCTCACCCAAGTGCCCCCCAAAGAGCCCAGCACAGTGTCTGCCTCCAGCCTCTTCTGGCTGTGCTTTAAACTCCAGGGGCTGTGGCCCCAGCTCTGAAGGTGGCTGCTGCCTGAGCCACCACAGACACCGCAGGTCCCATCGATGCCGGCGCCAGAGATCCAAATCCTGTGACAGAGGCAGTGTTCAGCAAGGTGGGGGCTCCTGCTGTGGCCATGGCTCTGGGGGCTGCTGCTGACCTGCATCCTGATGATGAGATGAGTGATCTCTGGAGGAAACAAGAATCCCAAGGGCCCAGGAAAAGCCCCATCCTGATGCATGCTTTTCCAGATACCTTGTTCTGGCTTTCACAAGCTGAGCTGGGGGTGTTCCTGTTGAGTATCCAAGCTGTCCCCAGAAGGTGCTTCCTGTCTGATGTCCAGGAGCTCACAGTTCCCTCATCCCTGCCCCTGCCAAGGATTGGCAGTTCCCTGTGCCTAACGCTGCCAGAAAATAAAGCTTCTTGTTTTCATTACCACTGGTGTCTCACTTGTTAGGAAATTATCCAGGATTTATCCATCCAGGCCAGGTTTTCCTGTCACCTGACCTCCAAGGACCTTAGAAATCCAGAGATTTAAGTGTGTTACCCCCAGTAGAAGTGACCCCAGAGAGCTGACCTCATGCTCTGGGCAAGTAGCTGGACTGTGGTCTCTCAGCCAACCCTCTGCCATCACAGGACGGCTGCACAGCCTCAGACCTGTGTAGTTTTTGCTCTGATGACAGCGGAGCCACGAATTGGGAGCCCCTCATGGAAGGGAGGAAAGGTTGATGGGCACCATCACCAGGATAAGTATAGAGCCTCCCAAGTCAGGGTTGGGGCTGTGGAGAAAGCCATGTGTGGACATCTGCTGCATTCCATAGGAACAGAAAGGGGCCCCCACTACAGTTCTGGGGTGTACTGAAACCTCAGAACTTACTTCTCTGTTGTTGTATCCCAATGACTACAGATTTTACTCCTAAGAAGCAAAAGTGGCCACTCAGCTATATTCAGCCCCACAATCTGGCTACCATGAGAAAGTGCTTCGTCCATCTCTTGTAAATGTCTCTTTGCAGGACAGAGGCCATTGAAGGAACCCTTAGCATTATAAGTAAAGTGGCCACTCAAAAGTAGATCAAGGGATAATTCTTGAAAATACTTCCAAGACAGAGACAGGGGTCATGTGCTGGAGGCAGAAAAAGGCTGCTGAGAATATCAATACCTAAATCTACCCTCTCCCCACTCCACATTTGGAGCCACCCTCTTTCCTATGGTCCAGTGCCTTTATGCTCCCACAGGCATCACTATTTCAGTTCACTAGAGTGGACTGTCAGGCAGAATGAGAAGACAAAAATTATAACCCCGATAGTGAACACAATTTAATTTTCATTGACAATTATAATTTAATTTAAATACGGATAAAGTTTGGTTACAGCCTGACTGATTTATCTTGAAAGATATCTAGCAAAAGGTATTTATTTTAATATTAGATATTAATTGAATGAGAAATGTATCTCAAATTAAAATGAAATTCACAGGGAAAATAGCATTCAGTTTGCATCAATTCTCCGTACCCAAAATATAGACATGATCAGGTCAGTTCCATTACATGAGATGTACTCACACTATCATCAACCTCAAAAGCAGCAACACATACCAAAGTCATCTTCATCAAGCCCATTCATTATCATGCATGCTTGCAGAACTTCATTTCGAGTCCAAGCAGATGAACGACTCCTCCCTCGATGTTTTCATGGTCTTCAAATAAAGAGCACACATTCTCTGGATTTGATGGAAGGTCATGCCTTTTGTAATGTGCTTATTGTGACTCTTGGCATTCCAATTGTTGTACTTTCCTTCTCCATATTTGCCCCTCAATCAGGTATTCATTTGGTCCTCCTCCTTTCCTGCCCAGGGCCCTATGTTACTTCCTGGGTACCAGTGAATCTCTTTCAAGAGTCCTCATCTCCGCTGACTTTACGCTTCCATCTGTTTTACACACAGCCCATTCTGAATGTCCAGCATCCTTAGCTCAGTCACCACCCCAACAGCAAGTGCTGATCACATCTGCTGCTTGATTTTGCTAAGGGAACATTACAAAGAAAAAAGTAGATGGGCAAAGAACCATGGACTTTGTGGGTAGTCATTTACATTGTAGTACTTATCTCATGGAAGCAGGCTCCCTATTTACTTGACTGCCTGTGCAGTTAGACAGTTAATTTCTATAGGTCAGGTGATGTGTCATATGTAACTCTACCTTCCACCACAATGCATGGAGCATGACATATTTTAAGCACACATGTAGGCCTGGGTGGGAGGTGTACAAGTGAGGACCAGGGCTTCCTGTGTCAAACATGCCATCCTATTCCTGGGAAGATGGTGAAGGCCTGGACCTGGGCTGTGGTGTTTGGTGCTGTCACCTCCCCGAACAACCCATTCATGCTGCCCCTCACAATCTAGCAGCTCTGTCTTGGGCTTCCCAGACCATGGACTTCTTTTGAATAAGCTTTCTCTTGCTGCCATGACATCAGATGGATGTCTAGTTGTAGACAGGACCTGGAGCTGGAAGACCTAGGAAGACAAACCCAGGCTTCCATCAGGGGAGAAGGAAGCAGAGGGTCTGGGATGGAGGTAGCAGGAAGAGTGTGGGATTAATGGGTACCCTCCCGGGATGTTTCAGTGTCCTGTGACTGTGAAGGTCATGGGTCTTCAGCACACTCTCATCTTCCTATACATGTGTTCTGAGAGATGCACTGATCTCACCAGACATCATCAAGGAAGCTTTACCCAAACAAGTTTATTCTCCTCTGTGATTACATGGAGATAGGACACCTTAGGTGCTCAATTAGAAAAAACCCAGTATCATTTTGTAGCAGGTGACCAAAGAGAAAAGAGCATCTTTCCAGGATAAACTAACTCCAAATTGATTTTCATTTCCTCCCTATATTTCCTAGTGCAGAAGTACACCCATCAGAGAAGAGACATTACAAAGATTCATTTGCGTTATTGCATTCTCTCGAGAGTCACTGATGCTTTGTGAGATTTCGTGTCAGCAAAACCAGCAGCAGGGATAGCCTCCAAAGGCTCCCAGATTTCCCCACCCAGTCGGAGCCCCATGTCCACCTCTAGTCTTCTCCTGCTATGGCTACAGCTCCAGGGGTTGCTTTTACTCTTAGGGGGTAGCTGCTGCCTGAGCCACCACAGGTGCTGTCTCTTCCACTGGCACAAGCATTACAGACATGACTGCTCCGAGTTTATCCACTGGCAGCTGCAGCTGTTGCCAGGGCTTTGGCTGCTGCTGCTGACCTTGGCAGTGCATTGAGATAAGCAGTTTTAGAGGAATCAGAGACCCTAAGTGCCTAGGATTAACCTCAGTCTGATGTACCCACTCCTAACCTCCTGCCCACAGTCTGAGCTCCTGAGTTCATCCTGATGAGGGCTGTCAGTGATCTCCAGCAGTCTCCCTGAGTGTCCCTCATGGTTGTCTCCACACTCATGTTCTGGTCAGTGCTTAGCAGCACTTATGTCTCACTCTGTAAAAAATAAAGCTTCTCTTTCCCACTTACATTTCTATATTGCCCCCTCCCAAGGTTGCTCCACTGCTCTCTCACTCCTTATCTCCCAGATTGAATGTTTCACAGGATGAGAAGAATGAGAGACAATACTTCTCTTCACTCATAGGGAGACCATGAGGACTTTATGTGTTGCTGCTAGAAAGAGGTTGCAGAAGGCCACACGGCTGCAGGGAGGAACATTCACCTTATTTCTATATGGAAGATCTGGGTGTTGAGGACGTAGGAAGGGATCCTTGAAAGCTGAATAGTTGATGGGTGCAAGGAGAGAAATGGAGATGGTTGCAGAGGTATACACTGAGAGGAACTTAGGGGAAGTAAGAAAAATAAAAACCTGATCATTGCAGGAGTTGTAAACTGGATATATTCATAGGGTCAATGACTTGTATACTACTCATGATGTGCCGGTGACTTGACATACAGTAAATAATTGAATCCTCACTGCAGTCCTTCAAGTTAGGTACAACCCTTGTCCCATTTTACAGATGGGAATCATCATGGAATGAGTGTCCAGGGTCTCCCAACAGCTGCCATGAAAACCTTGGCAGTTTTGCTGAGAAGCCTACGCTCCTGATGGCTGTGGTGTTCTGAGTTCTTCTAAAATGTTTTAAGAGATGTGAGTAAACAGTGGATTTGTGTTGTAATTATTTTACTCCACAGTATTTTGTTGTTTGAATTATACATCACTAAACCACCAAACCATATGAATCACACTTCTAAGGAGTTCGCCTCCTAGAGTTTGGACCCAGAGTGTAGTATTCAGCTGCACCACAGGATTAAAATAATTATTCTTGATGTGCGTTAAAAGAACAATTCACTTTCACTACCAATTTTGAGAATGTTAATGAACTGGAGAAAGACTCGGTAAAAATTCAAGCCTTGGTACTCATCAGGAAAATACTAGCAATCCAAGGAGGTCTCATAAACTGAGCCAAAGTGAAAGAGCAGATCTTAAGAGTAGTTTAGGGCTAGATACAACAGAGAAATTAATGTATCCAGTAATAGGTGAATATATTAAATTTTAGAAGCTTTTTTTCCAAGCTCTTGGGAAATAGGGAAATGAAAATTACTCCCCTCTTCTGTGTTCATAGACATTCATTTTCTTAACTCATTGGGATGAAAAAGGTACCCAAAGGGATCCTATGAGGAAGTTGATGTCAGAACTGCTCTGATGAGTTTAGATCAACTTCCCAGCTCAATTCCTCTTACTTGCCATGCCTGGGTTTATTGCTCTTGGATGGATACAGGCTCCACATCTTACTCATCCCATTAACTGTCCCAAGTGACAGCAGGTGACACCATCTGAATTCATCATTTACTCAGGTTGGATTCATCATTTAGTCATTCAACTGGCTAAGAAAGATTTCTTTAAGAAGTTACCACAGCTGTAGGACTTATAAAAGCCTATTATATACACTTTTGATACACTACTACAACCACTTGCTACTCAAAAATTGAGAAATTCTTGAATAAAATCAGCCTAGGAGACATAAAGAATGTTGTGTTATGACTTCTAGACCAAGTCCAACACCCATTTATTCATAATTTATCTGCTCATAGTTATCTGGCACTGGTCTAGGTGCTTAGATCAGTTTGAAACAAGACGGAGTCCCCTCTTAGGGAGCTTATGTTCCAGTGGGTCCATTAGAGACGTTTTTCGATTTCCTTGCCTGACAGCACATTTAGACAAAGGTGGTTCTATATTCAGCTGGATTCCCACTCTGGAGCACTTGACAGATGCTGGTAAAGGGTGGCTAAACCCAGTGAAGGCGCCCATCATGGGCAAACTTTTGAGAACTGGGTATCATTGCTTGGGTGAATACAAAAAGGCCATTCAATGTCTGGTTGCTTCTACACTAAAGGTAGGAGCTTAGTGAGGCAAGGGGTAGGTGGGTGATTCCAGTGGTGAAATGTTTGTTTACAGTTGAAAAGTCCTTGTCCCTTCCCAGTGCCTTTCTCACTTCCCAGTTCTCAGTGAACAACCCCATTCACCCAGGTATCTTGAAAGTGCTTCTGTTTGGTACTTGGCTATAATGTATGGAGCAAATTAAAAAAATGGCCACACGTATATCCTTTCCTATATCAGGATACTCAGACACATTTAATGCAATAATAATGTTTTATCAAAACCTTGTAATTTTAGGATATGTTTGAAACTTACTTGTGTATTCCATTTTTATATACTTTTAATATATCATGATTCAGGATAAAATACGTATCTATTGTTATAATAAATGCATTGGGAAAATACTATAGAGTTTAGTGCTCTCTCTACAACCTTGGTCCACTTTGTGTCTGGTGCTCACGGTGATCATATTAACCTCATTATAATCACACCCATCAATTACCATTTCTGTGTAGACAAATCTCTCTTAGTCATCCCATGCAATATGAATCACTGTCTTCCCTGAGTCTCTTAGAATCAATACTACAGTCACTAAGATCCTGACACAAGGTTCCTTAAATGTATGTTAATCCATGATGCATATTACAAAGCCATTGTAGATTTCTTATACTTGTCTCTGAATTTACCTGTAATATCCCTGACTCATTTTGCCTTCATATAAACAGATTTGTTTTGCCTCGGACATCTCTACCTTAATACAGCTATTAGGAGAAGCAGGGAAAGATTAAAACCTGAAAGTTCCTGTCTCCAAAACAGATGCTCTTAATGAGAAAATTATTCTACCTTTGAGATTGTACATGTCCCCAGTGCTCCCCTCAGCCCTGTTCTACCTCGACCTCAGCATTGTCTCTTTCTCCTGGGCACCTCCTTGATGTTTCTTGGGTCCACAAATTTCTCTTAGTTGCCATGCCTGGGTTTACTGCCCTTGGATGGATACAGGCTCCACATCTTACTCATCCCATCAACAATCCCAAGTGACAGCAGGTGACACCATCTGGATTCATCATTTATTCAGAATCACTACAGAACCAAAAGGGACTAATGCCCCAAAACCCTGACTTCAGGCCTAGGGACTCCCACACACTGTATTTCCGCACCCTCGCCTGGCTCAGGCTTAGTTTCCTACTTATCTGTCAGTCTCACTACTCCATCAGCCTAAGAGGTAGGGATGGTATCTTCTTCAGTCTTGAATATGCTTTGCCCAGCACAGTGTCACCATGTCAATATAACTTGTTTAAAGAAAGAATGATGTAAATGAATGAAAAATAAAGAATTGCAGACCTACAGAAAGACTGAGGCACAGATAGGTGAATAGTCATGGGGTTTCTTGAATCCCCACTCTCCTCAAAACTCTTGACACTTGCCATGGAGATGCAGAGGCCTTGGGGCTACAGAGGCAAAGAAGCTGACTCCTAAACAAGACCCACACTCTCACCCCTCCCAATCCCACCACCTATTTGCTGCCTGCAAAACAAAATAGAAAAAGAGCTCCAAGGTTTGCTCAGTCCTCACTGGAATCAGGATACTTCAACCCAAGCTACTTTCTATTTCCTGCTCTCCTCTGCTCGGGAATTTTTCCTAAGTTGTGGATTCAAAGCCACATACGCTTTGAAATAAATATAAAAAGATCCAATTTAAAAAATTAATACAATTACCTATTATTATCTCTCTTTTTACTTCATCTATAGTCACTATACTTTTCCCAAGACATCCTGGAAGTAAAACTAGGAGGAGCTTCAAGCCTCTCCCAATGTCCCTCAAAGTAGGTACTCAGACATGCTCCTCAGTGTCCACTGCAGTCTCTTCCCACTAAGCCTCAGCTCTGGGGGCTGTCATAGCCTCAGCTCTGGAGTACGCTCCATCACAGGCTTTACACATCCCACTAGGCACAGCATCAGCCCTCTGGATGCTGTCACTCATGCAGTGACCAGGGCACTGAAAACCACAGTGGAGCAGGGCTGGATGATCCAGTGAAGCAAAGAGAGAAGCCTCTTCCCAGTGTGGTGCTTTTCCTCCTCCCTCACCTCTGCACCTCGTTGGTGGAGAAGTCCCATGGAACATTAGTAAAGATGATAAGGATGGGAATGCCCTTGTAGAATTTACTCTTAATAGTCTGAAAATTGGGCATGCACCATATATTCTAATCTTCTGTGTTTCAAAGCCATTTGCATCAACAAACGTTTGGTTTTTAACTCAGTGTATCCTTGTCTTAGTAATCCCTTCTTAGGTCTTATTTCTAGAAAGATCCTCACTCAACAGAATGCCCAGGTGTAGTTGCAGCCAGAACACTCGTGTTTTGCCCACTCCAGATTTTCTCTGTCAAATATCATTGAACTCTTTCAATGCTTTCATTCACTTTTTCCCTAACCACTCTGCTGAAGTTTTGCATTCCACAATGAACAAACCTGTGTCCATTCCAAGCCCCCTGGAGATGAGACCTCCCTCAGAGTCAAAGTATATTCATTGAGCACACAGTATCTGTCACTAAAGTGATGCAGCCGCCTGGGACCTAGCACAGATCCTTTATGCCTCTAGTGTGTCCAATCCTCTCCCTACATTCAGGATAGGCAGAATATTGAGAGAAAACATGGTAAAAGATAATTGTAGCAAAGAATTGGCAAAAGAGATGGAAGTTGTTGAGGAAAAGGAATTTGGCAAGGGTCATATTGGTCAGGGTCTTCTATTGCCTCCCAGAGGGTTTTCCTTTTTCCCCATGGACTACAGGTAAGTAGCACATGAATATTCTCACCATCCAACACCCAGCTCCCTGTCCTCCCTCTTGATCTTCCAAGATACTCCTATTCCTGAAAGACTTCCTCCCTGACCTTCCAAACCCCATCACATCTCCAGTAACTACCCAGTTTCTACTTCCAATTGCCTTTACAGTACCTTTGTGTGGTCATTATGAAGCTTCCACCCAACATTCCTGAACTTGCTTCTCGTTTGCCCTTGGGGACCTGGAATCTTGGCATTTATTGATTTGATTGATGCTAGAAAGGGTGGGAGCATCCAAAACTGCCCCCTTCTTATAAAAACCCAAGAGCCTACGAACTTGTGTATTGAACAGTCTAAAGTCAGTACAACAAAAACAGGAAGCATTGTCTTTTCTGGTCATTGTTTTTTCCTATGCTGTGTTGAATCTCTCTTGAAAATACCTCAGGGAAATTTCACATTTCGTCAGTCACTTCTATGGATATTAAAGTCCAGACCAGCTAAATTTAATTCTGAACAAAACTTGAAACTCAAATTCTCCCTTGCACACAAGCATTGCCCAGGTATCTCCCAGGAGGCTGGAGTTGGAAGGGGAATATGATGGGCTCTTTCTCTCATTCACTACCACCTCTCCATCTTTTTCCTGAGTACCCCTTCCTCCTCCTTTGTATTGGGAGATGGAAAAGGGGAGGGGAAATCAGTATATATGTGACTGTACCACTAGCTTCCTCTATTGGCAGGTTCTGCAGGAGGGCGGTCTTATAGGGTGCTTTTGTGAGTGCTTCTGGAGCATCTTCAAGGATTTTCCTCACAGCATGATTTCCAGACATGGGATAAGCAGTCACATTTAACCCTTCAGGTACTGCCTAAGCTCCTACCTTCATTGTCACCAGCCATAGCTTCTCAATAATGAGGTCTCTCTGCCCAACAGAAAACCATCCTAAGCACAATACTAGCAAGACTGTGGAAGCTGGTCTTCCTTCTTAGATGTCATCTGCTGTTATGTCTCAACGTCCTGTTCTAACTCTTCAGTTCCTTTTCATTAGTCAACAATAGGCTCAGAGGTTAGAACATCAAGTGTACTACCATAGCAGACATTCTGCTGAGGGATAAAGGAATAAAGATTTCTTGAAGGAATCTCTAACATCTACAAGCTGTCATTGTGAATCCTGACCTTTCAATTGACCTCTGTTGTAGGAGGACAACCAGTTTCCCTCCCCCATACAAGATTAGGGGGAGACTACAACATTGTCTTTCAGGACAATAACTTCCCTATCTAAAAAATTCTCACCAAAGTTCAGCCTTCCAAATATATAGCTGAACCAGAGAAATAGAGTTCCATTTTTTTTTAATTAGCAAGTCCTGCAGAGATTTTCAGCAGCTTATCCTAAGGTTACTTTAGTATATGGGGATAAGAGGCATCTATTATTTTCATCTTTTGACTTCAGGCAACATCCTAATACAAGAAGAAAATCTGAGTCCAACATCTTCTTACACACTGGGTCCTACCAGAGCTTTCTCAGAAAAATAGAGAGAGGTGTAAATATCTCAAAATACCACTTAATCTGAGGGGAAAATTCAAATCCATATAAGAAACTTAGGTATATTAGAGATATGTGGCACTTTCTGGCTACTGCTTCCCATTTTCCTTAAGAATGACTTAGCTGCTTGCCATGGAATGTAATAGTCACAGTCATAGCAGGAAGAGAATGGAGAAGGAACTGTGAGTTGTAAGCAAAGGGAGAATAATTCTGTTTGTTTACTCATCCTTAATTGCTGATGTGGAATGTCCAAAATGTACTCCAAGGAGCTAAACCTGAGGTCCTGCAGTGCCTGTTCCCATAGTACCAGTTGGAATGACTAAGTCATGAAATTCTTCCTGGATTCATCCAGCCAGAGCAGTCTCTGTATTTCCTTGCTGTCTTTGGACCACAGGAAGCCAAGGCTCCTCAGGATGGGACTCCTGGGACTTGTCATTCTCAGGGAGGTGGCCTTGTGCTGTAGGGGAAGTGACCAGATCATGATCTTATAGCTACTGTTTGTCAGCACAGGACAAATCCTGTGCGTGTGAGGACTGTGGACACCTGATCTCAGAAGGAGGACAGTGAGTGACAAGAGGAATCACTACAGTAGAAGGGAGATTAATGCGCTCTCCAGGTCTTGTCGGGAGGCTTTCAAGACAGGCAGTCAAGAATGGGGCTGGAGGAAAGCCTAACTGTCATCCACTGTGTTTTATAAAACAGAGGTAACACGATACATTGAATGTCATTGGCAAGGATGCTTTGTTCCTTTGAAACTTGCCCAAAATGTGTGATTTATGTTTCTTTCTCAGTTAATGCTTCCACCTCCTACCTCTCCCAGCTGCCAATGACTCAGGGTTGCAACCCATGCAGGAAAATGGCTATCATGCTTTCTCTGTTGGGAGGACAAGCCTTGCTTATGATAAACACAAGATACAGAGAAATGAATGTTCAGATTTGCAGCAAAGTCTAAACCCCAGTAACTTTTTAACTGAATTTTTCAAAAGATTGTGCCCCTCTTCAGCTTCACCAGTAAGGAATGAGAAAGCACCCATTGCAACCATCATGAGTAATTCCTTCCAATGCACTAGCAATTGGTGGATTCTAAAGAATGTAAAAGAAATGGACACCTAGTGTAGCCCTGGAGCTAAGCCCAAAAATATCCCTTCAGCAAGAGGCCTCTGCAGACAGAAGAATATCAGAAAGGAGAATCAATCCTATTCCTCCTCCTCCATTCCCAAGCCACATTCCTAGAGACAATTCACTCTCTCTTAAATATCTCAAAATAAATCATGGAATTCTGCCCCCGACCTCCCACCATGTTTTAAAGAGGGTAAGTTGTAAAGTGCATGCTCTGATAGGGAGTTTGTTGTCTAAAAGCCATAAACTATCAAGTACAGGGAACAATAACAGGCATTTACCATAAACATGTATTATTTAAAATTGCCATTTAACTTAAATACAATGTTCTGTTATACTTCTGACTTTAATTTTTTAGAAACAAATAGCAAAGTACAGGTATTATGATAATAGAGATGAATTCAGTGAAAAATTCATGTCTAAAACTATTACAAAATTGAATGGGAAAAATAAGAATCAGACTTTATATTTCATCCTACAGAAACCTTAGAATGTATGAGGTTTGTTCCATTAAATGTGATGCACATGATGTCACTACCATCACTAACCTCATCATCCGCAATTCATTGAACAAATCATCTTCATGACTCTCACCAATTATCTTATATATTTTTGCTCATGGACCATTTTATTTGCTTACCATCAGTATCATACATCCCATGGGAAGCTACATATGGGCCAACCTACGTTTTTCATATTAAGTATGAGTCTTGTGATCTCAACTGTTGCACGTTCCTTAATGATTTCATTTGCTTATTCATATAATCCTACCTTAATTCTCTTTTGGGCTCCAACTGCCCCAGACAGGGTCTGGGTCCCATCCTCCATTCATTACCTAATACATCTCACTCCCAGGGTCCAGTGGTCTCAGATCACCCAACATCCCCAAGAGTCAGGAGCCAATTATATCTCAACAAACCACACCCCTGGGGAATAGAGAACTGATGTCCAAAAAAAAGATGTTTGTATCCCAGGACGCACCACATGATACCATATCAGACACATATGTTTTCATCTCTGATATAAGTCCAGTTAACTTTGAAAGGCTCAAGGTCAGGAAATGTGTCATATGCATCTATACATTCTCACTGCAAAATGCAAGGGACAGAGCTCAGACTAAAACATCTGAACTGAATGAGTGAAAGGAGAAGAAATGACAGGTCCCCAACACACGTGGAGATCTGTCATCAAGACTTCCTGGTTTCCTCTTGACAGGCATCTTGGCAAGCGTGAAGGAAGATGCTGGATGCCTGGGATGGGAGTGTTTGGCTCTGCCACCTCCCCTTGTTGTGAAAGCAGCATGCCTGGGCTGTGCATCAGTAACCCTGCACAAGATAAAAAGGCTCTTATTTTGGGCTCCTCATCCACAGCCTCCTAAAGAACAGCCTTCTCCTCCTTAGTATCTTCTGTACCGGGTAAGTATCTAGAGGGGACCCACAGCTGGGGATGTCTGGGGAAGATAAGTCCAGATTTTACTAGGGAAGGGGGAAGAAGAGGTGTCAGATGTACACAGATGTACACACAGCAGGAAGAGGACTTCAGAGGGCAATTGAGGGTAGGGGAAGGGGCAGTGAGCAAGGAACCTCTTTGGGGTGCATGGAAGTCTGTGACACACCAGAGGCCTGGCTCTCAGCATTCTCTCTACTCTTCCTAAGAGATGCATACATGTCCAGTGATATTCTCTGAGAATCATTACTCAATTTGGTGTTTTTGCACCAGTGTTTCTATGAAGACAGAAGGACTTGGGGCCCAGTTAGAAGACACCAGTATTCTTTTCTGGAAGAGGGAAAAGTAGAAGGAAACGTCTTACCAGGCCAGTTTTACTTGAGACGAGTTTCTGTTTTTATTTATGAAGTGTATATCTCAGGAAGCAACTGGTCTTAGGACTTCATAAAACCATTCGTAGAGGAGACACTAGCCTGGAGCTTTTGCGTTGAGCTTTTCCTTTTATCTATCCAGGCTCTCACCTCCTGCCAAGATGTCCTGCCAGCAGAACCAGCAGCAGTGCCAGTCTCCGCCCAAGTGCCCCTCACCCAAATGCCCCCCAAAGAGCTCAGCACAGTGTCTGCCTCCAGCCTCCTCCTGCTGTGCTCCAAGCCCTGGGGGCTGCGGTGGCCCCAGCTCTGAGGGCGGCTGCTGCCTGAGCCACCACAGGCATGGTAGGTCCCACCGATGCCGGCGCCAGAGCTCCAACTCCTGTGACAGGGGTTGTGGTCGGCAAGATGGTGCCTCCAGCTGTGGCTATGGCTCTGGAGGCTGCTGCTGACCTAATTCCTGATGTGGAGACAAGTGACTTTAGAGGAAACAAGTATCTCAAGGACCAAGGAAAAGTCCTAACTTGACAGATCCTTTCTTAGACATCCTAATTAATCATTCATTCATGGGGAAGGATTATGCTTTTTCCAAAAGACTCCACCCATGTGTTTTCCTAGATTGTGGAAGCCTCCTTTTCTCCTGACAATGTTATCACTTGTGTCTGATTATACAGAGAAATAAAGCTTCTGAACAGCACCTGCATCTCACTTGTCTTTCACTCTGCTACACAGAAGGCTGCTCAGAGGGTATCCCCTCCCTCAACTCCTGAAGGTCTAGCACACCCTGCATCCAGAATAATACCAGCTTGTGGGTGGAAAATTAATGAGCCAGATTTTTCTTCATGCAGGGGGTCCCTGTGGGAGATATGAGGATAGAAGTGTAGGAGAAAGGGGAGGTGTTGAGAGAGGTTGATGAAAATCTCTTAGAAAAGGCCTGACTTTTCTTGTGTGATACCGTGGGAGGAGTGATTTGATCTTGGAGCCCACAGTTTCTGTTGAGGGTGGTGTAGAGAATCAGAAAATCGACAAGAATGAGACCAAAGAGGATAGAGGGTGTGAAGGCAGAAAGAAAGGTCTGAAGGATGAAGATCAAATCAAGCTGCACATAATGGACTTTAGGGAGGGAGGTGAGCTGAAGTTAGTAAATTCTGAAGCAACTAGAATTGAAGTTTTCTCTGATGGGAATGCTAATGAGAGGCTCTGTGCTCTGAGAAAACAGAAAAAAGAGACAGGATTAATGTTTCTGGGGGTACAGATTACATATCTGTAAATTTCTTTTAAGAGATTTGAGATAGAATTGAACTCATTATTATTATTATTTTCTGTCATGTGTTACTTTTTGAACTCAACAATAATGAGACACAGCCATATTATAGTTGGACTCTAATTGGGGAGGTCCTGTCCCAACATTGGAATATGGCAGTGTTTTATCTCTACTCAAACCAAAGTGATTGATGTGAATCATCAGTGCTGTTTCATTTTGATAGCTGGATTTTGGAAACAATATTGCAAAACAGGGGACTGTTTAACCCAAGCCGTGATGGTTCTCGAGATGACTTCAGAAAGATGAAAATAAATCATATAGCTGTGGCTAAGTCAAAGTAGAAAGTTTTGAGGGAAATCAGAGGTTGGGCATGGACATTTTAGACAGAGAATAAGACCTATATGATACTTTGGAAATTCAACTGATTATAATACTTTCTTTAAAATTTCATTTTTAAAAAGTGGCAAACTGGAAATCAGTTTTGCTCCAATATACTTGGACACATTATTTCTTAAAAAACTGGAATGAAAAGTGTCAAAAGCAACCATGACTGAAAGTTGAAGTCAAATCGCTCTGCTAGTCAAATCACTTAACCGGCTGAGAAGGGTTCTCTGAGAAAGTGAACAGAGATATGAAACTTACAATTGGGTAGACTTGAATCAATGTAATAGGCTTCTTGCCCTGGTACACTTAAGACATGCTTGGGAAGTACTCTTTAAAAGTCAGAATTAAAACACATAATGGATAAAAAAGAAAAAGGATGGGCAAGCTCCTTATGGGAATACCTGAGTCCCACACTAAGCTATGTTGTACACGCAAAGCCTCAAGCATTGATGAAGCTAGTTGGCCTAAAATTCATAGGAATTGTGTGCATTTCAGGGTGCATAGAGACTGTGATTGCACAAACATTTGATGAGTGTTGGGGTGATCAGACCCAACACCAGCCTGAGGGGGGCGGTGGCTACGAAATCCAGTGGAGTCAAAGGAATGAGAAAAGACAAGTTAAGAGAGAAAGTGGGACAAGGGGGCCAATGCTAGTGTGGAGGCTGCAAAGGCCATGAGCTCTGGGAGCCCACACTATTTATTGGTGATCAAACAAAGAAACAGGTGGTGAGGATGTGGGGGTTGAAAGGAAGCTATGTATCAAGCGAATGAGCTACAGCTGTGATGGTTAGCATTTTCTTTGAAACATATGGCTACTTGAGATAATGGGAGTGCTAGAAGCAAGGAGCCAGCAAGCCTAGACACAGTCCAGAGGCCATGACGGGTTTTAGACCCTGGACCCCAGACATATTCCAAGCCCTGCCTCAGCTTCTCTCCTAACACTCAGCTTTTCTGCCAATAATGAGTGTATCTCCAATGCCAGGTGCCACTCTAAGCATTGTAGGTACAATGGGAACAGATGAAGTTTCTTTTTACTTGGAGCAGACATCGATTGAGCATGTTGCAGGCTGACATTTTCCTTGCTCTGCATTCAGTTGGATTCTTATACCCTGTGTGTCATGAGTGTCAATGTAGGTGAGGTAAACCTAGCCTTGGAAAAACATTAAGGCATGAAAGCGGTGAATTTTGCGGGGACTAAGAAAGCTATCTAGTGGCTATTGGCACCTCAGCAGAGCCAACAACTTTAGAAGGAAGAAGGTAAGTTGCTGATGACAGAAAATCAGTGGATGTCCTATTGTTACATAACAAATCACCCCAAAACTTAGTGATGTGAAACAACACACTAAGTGATGTGGAATGACAGCCATCTTGGTTTTCTCACAAATTTATGGGTCAGAAATTCAGAAAGGACTCAGCGGGGCAATTCTCATTTCATGCATTTGTCATCAGATGTTGATTGGAGCTGTGGTCACCTGAAGGCTGACTGGGCTGGACATCCAAGAAGGCTCACTCGGATTGTTGGCTCTTGATGCTGAATGCCAGCTGGGACCTCTTCTAGGGTTGTCACCTGGAGGACCTACATCTGGCCTCTCTTGCATGATAGTCTTAGAATAGCCAGACTTTTTACATGGTACTGGCTTCCCCAGAGACAGCCTCCTAAGAGGACCAGATGGAATCTGCATGACCTTTTGTGACCCAGCCTTTGAAGTCACATAGCATATTTCAACCATATTCATTTGGTTAAAGGAGTCACAAGCCTGCTTAGATTCAAGGTAAGTGGACATAGGTCTAACTTCTCAATGAAAGGAATGTCAAAAAACTTTGAACCATGCCTTAAAACCACCACAAATAGGTATTAGCCAAATCCTCACCCTCTTGTCAGTTCACTCTATGTATTGCTGAAGCCCTAGTATAAAATTAATGTTCCCACAGTGTTTTGAAAAGACTCATATTTTGGTCACGGTTGTAACGTATTCAAGCTTTGAAGAGGGTGGCCACTCCTATAACCTTTATGGAACTAGAATGTTCAGAACTATTGCTGCAATAATGATGTCTTACCAAAAGATACCAAAGTTATTTACATATGCCAAATAATTACCTAATTCCTGGCCAACATGTTGAAACCCTATCTCTACTAAAAATACAAAAATTAACCAGGCATGGTGGCTCGGGCCTGTAGTTCCAACTACTCAGGAGGCTGAGGCAGGAGAATCAGTTGAACCTGGGAGGTTGCAGTGAGCAGAGATCGCGCCACTGCACTCCAGCCCTGAAGACAGAGTAAGACTCCACCTAAAAAAAAAAAAAATTAAATGCAATGGGAAAATATTAAAAAGCTGTTATTTATATTCAGCAGAAACACTGGTGAAATAAACTTAATTACCACTGTTATCAATCACTTTATTATTCCTCCCATCAGTTATCATTCAATCCCTCCTTTTTCCTAGAGCGTTCTGCCCGATGTGATATGAGCTTCCCTGTGTCTGAACCATTCCTATCTCTTTGATCAATAGTGCAGTCAAGTAAATGCTGAAGCAATGTCTGTCACGTCACAGATCTAGACTGCTAGATTTGCAGGTCTGTCATATCAAAGATCTAGACTGCTAATTGGTGTCTCTGCTTTTAATTCCAGCATTTCTGGTTCATTTTGCCTTTATTTTTTGGTTTGTTTTTCCCTAGACACCTCTAGGTTTCCCCCGGTATTTAAAAGAAGGAGGCAATGGAGTCTGACTCCAGTGCTCATATTCTTGGTCTGCACACTATTCTGCCTCACATTATCTTAGCTTGCTTCCCTTTCAGATCCAACTTCTCTCAAAGGGCAGCTTCATTTCTTCCCTCTGCCAGGAAACCTTCTGACCAGGGACTCCTGGCTCTTGGGTCCCATTATTCTTCTTAGTCACTTTAGCTAGGCCACCACAGGACCATCACAGGTCATTTTGCAGGCCAGAAACCTCACCCAACACCCACAAACGATACTAGTGACAATGTCTGAACACTTCACTCTTGTCAAGGAAACCGGGAGTTACCATCCAAAGAATAAGTCCCATGGACTTCCCACACACTTATGTAATAGTCCATATCATTCCAGCTCATACGTGGATTGCTGACTTGTCAGTCAGCATCTCAAGATGAGAATCATATTTTACACATTTCTGAGTCCTTTGTGTCGACATATATCTGAACTGTGTCCTCATCTCCTGTTGTTTGAATGAATGAATTAATGAATAAAATAGCATGGACAATTAGTTTTCAACAGTCCTGATAATCAAGGCCAGATTTTTGGGTGTTACAGGGACTTCCTGTTTCCCTTCTATCAGAAAACATCTCGGCACCTACTGAATAATTGTTGAATTCCCTACTGAAGGGTTAGATTTTGAAGCGCTGTTACTTGGAGTAGAACCCATCACCATCATCACTCTCCATGTCCCATCTCCTTTTTTCTGATTCTAAATCAAAGTAGGAAGAGAGAACACCTTCATCAGCAAACACCCTGAGCCAATTCATTCCTGCCCAAGGCCCTGTTTCCCTGCTGCCCTTAGGTTAGCAAAACTGTGAGCTTAGGGTCATTGGGTCAGGGTCTGAGAAAGATGGTGAGGGACAAAGGGAGATAGATAGATAGACAGATAGAAAGAAAGAAAACAATGATTTACTTTTTCATTTCTTCCAGGGATCACTGAGCTGAGATGTCCTGAAAGGAAAAACTAACAGCTCTGTCAGCCCCCTCCCAAGTGCCTAATCCTCAAGTATCCTTTTGGTTGTTTGCTGCCAGTCTATTTCTGTGGTGGTTCCAGCTCTGCAGGAAGCTGCTACCAGAGTCACCATGGGCCTACAGATCCCACTGACATGCCCACCAGAGCATTCTGGAGGCTCCAGTTGCTGCCACAGCTCTGGGGGCTGCTGTGGTCCTGGGTCATGAAGACTACACAGTATCGGAGTTGGAGGAACCAGAGGACCAAGGACCTGCTCCCGTCTGGAGCCTCTCCTCTTCTCTGCCATGCCTAGGGCTGAGCTACCAAAGTGTTTTCTGAAGTAAGCTAATTCCCTTTGCTTTCCAGAGCTCTGTGTTTATTCCCAACTCATGCTTCTGTCCTTGACCTCGTGACAGACTGCTCACCTCATTCCCATACTAACATACAACCCCACTAAAAGGGTTTTGTGAGTTGAGGGGTGTATGATCCACTTGTGTCTGTTCCTAAGATAGGCCTATGTACCCAATGTGGGGCAGCCTCCCATAGGGCAGAGAGGAACGCACTGGACAGAGGGTGCAACAAGAAAGCATAGCTTTATTCTTCACAACACAGGGATATTAAAGAAGGAGGGGAAACACTGAGACCAGCAGGATAAACCCCCTGGGAGAGTACTTGAAACTTATGAAGGAACATCTCAGTAGGAAAGAGGGGACAGGAGCAAAGAAGCACCAGGCTAGGGCTGGTTCCAGTCATTTTGGCACTTTCTTTTCTCAGATATTTTCACTTAATCTCATGGCTCAGGTCAGCAGCAGTCCCCAGAACTGTGACCACAGCTGGAGCTCCCGCCTTGCCTGTCCCGCACTTCCCCTGTCACAGGAGTTGGAGCTCTGGCCCCGGCAACGGTGGGACCTGTGGCATCTGTGGTGACTCAGGCAGCAGCCACCCTCGGAGCTGGGGCCACAGCCCCCAGAGCTTGGGGCACAGCCAGAGGAAGCTGGAGGCAGACACTGTGCTGGGCTCTTTACAGGGCACTTGGGCAGAGGCTGGTACTGCTGCTGGTTCTGCTGGCAGAACATCTGGGCAGGAGGTCGGGGAGCCTAGGCAAAATAAAAGCAAAGCAAAATACGTGTCAATGCAGGTTTCAGGCCAGGGCCTCTTCATGCTTTGCTTTAATTGTGGATCCCTTTCCCTAAACTCAGTCTGCCCTCCAGCCAGGACCTGGGGAAGGGGAATGCAAAGGGATCTGAAGTTAAACCGGCCTGATACTGCTCCTTCCTCCGGCCGTCTCCCCTGCCTGGGAGGCAGCTGACACTCCTGGGTGGGCCTCTGGGGCTCCTGCGCACGCCTCGCGGGGCCTGTCACACCTCCGGGTCCGACGCGAACAGCGCCTCCTGCAGGCGTCCCGTGAACACAACGCCCATGACCCTCCAGGGTGGCGTCTCTCTGGACGCCTGTGAGCGGAGGGTGTGAGGAGGCAATGCATCTCTGGGCACATGAGGAAAGGAGGGTCCAGAGGTCGCAGCATCGCGGAGCCCCTGAAGTGGCTCGCAGACTCGTCTGTCTTCCTCACAACGCCGCCCATCTCCCATCCCAGTCACAGCTGGCCGCCCACCACAGCCTCTCTGCCGCCTCCACCCTGTCTGCCTCCTCCCCTCTCCTTGCTGAAGCACAGGCGTGTTTGTGCAGCCCTTTCAGCCCAGTTCTCTCGCCAGCTGGACGCTCACCTAGTTTGCTGGAGGCAGGCGAAGGTTCTTCCTGAGGTGATTGTGGACTGACGAACCTAGGGCCTCAACCCTTTTATCCTGGGTGTTACGATGCACAGCTCAACCATGTGTCCTCCTTCGCTCCCCAAAGGGAGGGGAAGCACCACAGGCTCCCAAGGACCAGGCTTTCAGCATATACTTAAGGCGCATATTTTGAGGAACGACAAAAGGGAAGCAGGAAATCCCGATGACGGTCCAATTATCCACCGTTCAGGCCCCCTGGCTGCTGTTCCACTTTTTTTTTCTTCATTCAGCTCACATGCTCCGAAGCCAGGGTACGTCCTTTGTGGGCCCTGGTAATATAGGGACAGACAGAACACATTTCTCCCCTTGACTAGCTCACAGCTTCTCAGAAGGCCAGATAGACAACTGAGCAATTAAATCAGATCCTATGTGCTAAGCGACGCAGCACAAGTGTGCGCAAACACGGCAGGCCTGGGGTCACTACCTTTGGGTGTCAGTCCCCATTGCTTTGTGGATTCCTTTGCATGGGTGATGGAATCAGCCGCTGTCCTGAGGTGTTGGTTGCACTGAGCTCACTGGACTTGGATTGAGTAAGGGATGGAAGAATGGAGCTGGGGCCATGGCTTGAGAGGTAGTGCCTTCAGGGAATATAATGGCATCTTATAGGTGGCATAGGGCACT